>NW_024420331.1:2985157-2989077 GCF_014898765.1 Herpailurus yagouaroundi
TGTAAGGCTAAAATAGGACGGGGGTGCCTGCTTGGGATTCTCTGCCCCTTCCCCTCTCATTCTCAAAAGAGACTGAACTAGGTCTTAATGTAGAATTAAGGGGTTTAAGGCGTTCACAGATGTCAGAGGGAAAACCGGTCCTTGGTTTCTTACTACGAAGATTTCCCATCAACGAAAGGCTGTACGACACTCCCCTAGAACAGAGAAACGGCTGTCGGGGGGAGCCAGTCTGCAGGAGGGATGGCTGGGCTGGAGGCCGAAGCTCAGGTCCAGGACAGCAGGCTGGGAAGAGGTCAGGTTAGCGCATTCACCAAAAAGCACTTGTTTTCCAGTCTCTAGTCTGAGGATTTCCTCAGACGGGGTTAGAAAGTACCTTTTAGGTGATAATCTAAGCACCGGGGTTGAGAGGCTTTGTCCGTAGCAAATACCTGGGGCCTCGCAGGCCAATGATCTCTGTGTCACCTACTCGGCTCTGCTCTTGTACAAACGAAAACAAATGGCATGGCTGTATTCCACTAAAAGTGTATTTACACCAACAGGTACTGAGCTGGGTTTGGCCAGTGGGCCGTGGTGTGCCAACACCTGGTCTGGAACAGCCCTGCCCAATAGAAATATAATGGGATCCACATAGGTAGTGTTAAATTTATAGCGTAATAATGTTGTGTGGTGACAGACAGTGACTGTGCTAGTCGCGGTGAGCACTGAGTAACATATACGATTGTGAAATCACTCTGTTGTACGCCTGAAACTAATATAACATTGCATGTCAACTGTACGTCGATGTTAAGAAATAAATAATTTTTAAAAATCTGAGGGGCCCCTTGGGGGCTCAAAAATAAATAAGCAAACATAAATTTTTTAAATGTTCCTTTAATTTGACAGAGAAAGAACGGGGGAGGGGCAGAGGGAGAGGGAGAGAGAGAATCCCAAGCAGGCCCTGCACCGTTGGCACAGAGCCCGACGTGGGGCTCGAGCCCACGAACCTCGAGATCATGACCCGAGCCAAAATCGAGAGTCGGATGCTTCACTGACTGAGCCACCTGGGAGCCCCAATAATTTAAAAAATTTTTCAAGGGACAGTTACGAGAAACAAGTAAAATGAATTTCAATACTATATTTTATTCAATCCAGTATGGGCCAAAGTCCTTCCCAGAAGCAAGGGAGAGCGTTCCGTGGAAAATCCCTCACGCACACACCCCCCCTGGAGTGGAGAGAGGAGCCCTGGGGACAGATGGGCTGCTCGCGTGCACAGAGGAGAGGGGGGCTCCCGACGGGCTCGGAAGGAGGACCCCGCCTGTGCCTGCCAGCCCCAGAGCTGGTGCTGGACACGCGCGGGGATTGGGACGGCGGGCCGACCCGGAGGAAAGGGCAACGAGGTGGGCCCACCGCAGGGACCGTGTCCGTGGAGCCCGAGGCTCGAGTCAGAACGTGCCGGGTCCGGCAAGTGGCTGCCTGCAGAGGTGGCCAGAGAGAGCGGCCACCGTCACCTGGGGCTGCGGGCGGCGAGGACCTTAGCCACACGCAGGATCCCGTCTCCTCGGCCAACACGAGACCGGAAATAACCGCAAGCGACAAAAGTCGTGACGTTAGGCTGATAATTTGGTCTGTATCCTATGAGTCGAGACTCCTCCAATAACAGGGTCTCTCCATCAGCAGGGATTTTCACTCCAGGAACGCAGGAAATTGGAGGTCTGCTATAATTATAAAGGCTTGAGAAACCTCAACCATTATGGAGAAAGTTTTCCATATAAATGAAAGCTGTGGCCCGACAGACGAGACAATTTCAGCTTGAATTACTGTTGAGAGAAAGAAAAGGAGCCTCTGACATCAGGAGCTGGCAGGCACTCCCGCCAGGCCTGGGTGTTCTCCTCTTGAACATGAACAGTTTCACAGAACATCAACATCAGACAAGGCCACCCTGTGACCATAATGAATTAAGACAAAAACCAAGAGTCCTCTGTAAACATAGCGGAGCATAGACAAAACACGAACATTGTCCAAGCCACGGAATAAAAACCCTCCCCCTGTCCTCCCCCCTCATGAGTGATGGCTGCTTCTTTATCAGTTACAGCTTTGGCCTTGTTCTAGCCTTTCCTCCTCCTGGTTGAGAATTATTGCAATATCCAATCCCAGAATCAGCCCCACTTTCTGAGACCATGCCATCCAAAGCAAAGTCCTGCTTCCTTCCGTCCTCCCCAAAGTTGCCCAATAGAAGTTCAAATCCTCTGCAGAGGCCAGCGTGAAGTCAGGCGCTTTCCCTGCAGTTGGGGAAATAAGGCATCAGTACCTAAGAAGATAAATAATAAAGGATTTAAATGGTCACAGTATCCAGGGTGCACACGGCAATGACTTGATCCCTGCTGAGTGAGGGGAATTGGGAGCTGGGTAACCAGCGTCTACTGAGCCGTATGCCTGGTGTGCGTTATCTTTCTTGATCTCCAGAGCAACTTCCTGAGGTAGACATTGTGTTCACTTCATCCTGGGTAACTGGATGTTGGGAAGGAGAAATCCTATGTTCTGGGAGTCCCATGTTCTGGGAGTTTCCAGAGCTCTTAGATTATGTGACTCCCTTCTCCCCACGTGACAGAGGAAGCAGGGTGACAGGGGCAAAGGCACGAAGGGAGAAAAAGCCAGATAACCGTGGGAGAATGTCCCAGGCACTGTGCTTTGTTTCAAGCAACAGAAACTTGATTCAGGATCTTAAAGAGAAGAGGAATTTATCTGGAAGTTGAGAGTGTATTTGGTATACTCAATGGGGCGGCTCTAGAAAAGGCCCAGAAAAACTGGGGATGGGAGGTGAGGAAACGGGAAGGGTTTGGGAACTGAGGACAAGCCTGGTATTTACAGGCTGCTTACCTGACTTCCTTTAACCTTCTTCGTATGCTCGACTCAGCCTGTTGTCAGCCTGGTAGTTACAGCCTGCTTACTTGACTTCCTTCAACCCTTTTCGTATGCTCGGCTCAGCCTGTTGTCCGCCAAGGCCCTCAGCTCAGGAAGCGTGGACCAGGGTACCGAGGGCTCTGCCCTGGAGGGCATCACAAGCTAACAGGGGAGCAATAATCATGTCACGAAAGCAATAAAAGCAGTACTCACATAACAGCAGCCATAAAGTAGCCACGGAAGTAACAAAAAGTAGCAATTAGTTCCAAGGGCAATTCGTTCGAAGAGGGGCACGGGAGAGCTTTATAGAAGGGTCTATACTGCCTGAGAAATGTTCTATTTCCTCCCCTTTGGTATCTCAATTCCCAAACCAGATCAAAAGCTAATCAAGCACAGGGAGTGTGATTTCTAATCACGCCACTGGAAAGAAGCCAGTGGGGATGGCTGCCAGTGTGGGGGGCCATGGTGTGGGGATGGGTGCCGGTGCCCAGGGCAGACATCTCTAGTCTGACGATAGCCCTCTTTCCCTGGGCAAGGGTACGGCTGGGCTCTGTGCCCAACACATGGCAATCCACTGCATTGGACACAACATGTAATGTTTAGTCCTCATTGCTAGCTTAGGCACATTATGGAAAAAATAAAGATTTGCTATTTTGAATCACTGGCATTTCATGCATCTTATTTAATTCCCAGATTACTAAAACACAAAGCCGCTCCTTCAGGTTCGCTATTGTCATCAACAATAGTTATGTCCTTCAGTAGTTCAGCTATATTTCATGGAATTGTTTTAGCTACACCAAGAAACTCAGGACTTTGGAGTTTTGCCCGTAAGATGATTTAATTAGTACACATTACTCACGTAAATCATAACGTCCTTATTTTAAATTCTGTAAATTCGTATGTAACATTCCTTTTGGAAATCAGATGCTGTGCGCTGTTTCACGGACTCTTACCCTCATGATTGCAAAAGTTGAAGCCCTTGCAATTAAGTCGGTGGGAAGTCTGATTCTCAACAAGGAGAGTTAACTCCTCCCAAGTAG
>NW_024420331.1:2989177-2999042 GCF_014898765.1 Herpailurus yagouaroundi
GCTTTTCCCTGGTACCTATGTCCCCAGGCAATTCTAATTCCCCTGCTTCCAGCGGGGTGCCTTGCCAGAACAAATTCCTGTTGCTTTGGTGGGGGGAGGGGTGTGGATATTCCCCCAAAGAAAGGTGGTTTCCCTGAAGCAGGATGTCTGATGGACCGTGAGAACATCATCCCCCACCAACGGCACTGATGATGACACAGGGGCAAGATCCTTACCTTTTTAATAGAAGAGCTCCACAGAGCCCATCCCTTCTCTGTCCTGGCAACATCATCCTGGCTCTGTTACCATAAATAGAATCTGGTTATTTTAATTTTCTTGAGATGAGCAGGAACCCCTGGCATATCAGCAGCTTCCTCACAAACACCTTTTTAAATCAATACTCCCTTCTGTAATACAGTTAATGGACTGTCTTCCATTCTTCTCATCTTTATTTTTTATCATGACTTCCTTTTGGACACTGTATATTAATTGTTCTCCTTCTTTTTTAATGTTTTATTTATTTTTGAGACAGAGAGAGACAGAGCATAAGCAGGGGAGGGGCAGAGAGTGAGGGAGACACAGAATCCGAAGCAGGCTCCAGGCTCTGAGTTGTCAGCACAGAGCCCGACGTGGGGCTCGAACCCACAAACCGCGAGATCATGACCTGAGCCGAAGTCGGACCCTTAACCGACTGAGCCACCCAGGTGCCCCTTAATTGTTCTCCTTTTTAGTATTCATCATGGACTCAGCCTTCCATAGACAAGACTTTTGGGTAAAAACAACTATTTTATACCCACTTTGTCTTTCCCTCCAGGAGGATATGAAATCCAATATCCACAAAATGCTCTTTTGAATTTTTTTTAATGTTTATTTTTATTCATTTTGAGGGAGACAGAGAGCGCGAGAAGGGAAGGGACAGAGAGAAAGGGAGAGAGAATCCCAAGCAGGCTCCACACTGCCAATGCAGAGCCTGATGCAGGGCTTGAACTCACAAACTGTGAGATCATGACCTGAGCCGAAATCAAGAGTCGGATGCTCAACTGGGCATTCAGGGTGTATAGTAAGGACTTCTACATGGGTGCTACTAGTTGACCTCCAGGTCACTTTACTAATAGAGCCAGAACAATTTGGAAGTTCCTCAAAAAATTAAAAATAGAACCACCCTACGAGCCAGCAATTGCACTACTAGGTATTTATTCAAAGGATACAAAAATGTTGACTCGAAGGGGCACACGTGCCCCAATATGTATAGCAGCACTATTGACGAGAGCCAAATTATGGGAAAAGCCCAAATGTCCACAGACTGAAGAATGGATAAAGAAGATAGGGTGTATATATGATATATATGATATATGATATGACATATGATATCATATATGTCCTATATATACCCATAATGGAATACTACACTGCAATCAAAAAAAAAATCTTGCCATTTGCATCATCATGGATGGAACTAGAGTGTACTATGCTAAGTGACCTAAGTCAGTCAGAGAATGACAAATATATGATTTCACTCATATGTGGAATTTAAGAAACACAACAGATGACCATAGGGGAAGGGAAGGAAAATAAGATAAAAACAGAGAGGAAGGCAAACCATAAGAGACTCTTAACTACAGAGAACAAACTGAGGGTGGGTGGAGGGGAGGGGGGGGGGGGGACGGGCTAGATGGGTGATGGGCATTAAGGAGGACGCTTGGTGGGATGAACACTGGGTGTTATATGCAAGTGAGGAATCACTAAATTCTACTCCTGGAGCCAATACTACACTAGATGTTAACTAACTTGGATTTGAATTGTAAAAAGAGGATAATTTTTCTATTTATGGTCATGGCTTCATGCGGTTATTTCCATTATAATGCAAATACTAGTAAATCCCTTTTAAAACTTTTGTTTGTGGGGCTCCTGACTGGCTCGGTCAGTTGGTAGAGCAGGTAACTCTTGATCTCAGGGTCATGGGTTCAAGTCCCACTTTGGGCATGGAGCCTACTTAATTAAAAAACAAAACAAAACAGAAGAAAACAAAACAGGGGTGCCTGGGTGGCTCAGTTGGTTGAGCAGCCGGCTCCTGATTTTGGCTCAGGTCATGATCTTCCAGTCTTGGGATCAAGTGCCACGCTCAGCGTGGAGCCTGCTTGGGATTCTCTCTCTCCCTCTCTTTCTGCCTGTCCCCACCTCTCAAAATAGATAAATAAACTTTTTTTAATTAAAAAAAATACCCTGTGTTTGCATCTAAATTTTTAATCCTTGTTTTTGGTACAAGGTAACAACCCAAACTGTTAACTCCTTTCTCATGCTATAATCATATCCCTTCTCTCTAGAATTCTCCACATGTCTTTTTGACCACTGTTTTGTAACCTTTCTTTTGACCTGTATGTGTCTGTCTATTGGGAATTATAATATCCACCTCACTGAGTTGTTTTAAGGACTCAATGAGGTAATATACAAGAATTTCTTGGGTAAATTGTCTTTTTTTGGATTAGCACACCGACGTATAAAAGCAATCAAATAGCTTTCACAGAAGTAGAACCGGGAAGAAGACATATTCCAGTTGAAGTTAAACAGTTTTGAATCTACTCATAGCTAGTCCTGTATGTAATCACTTTTCTCTCTGTTCATATGTGTGTATCAAGCTTGAAACACGTAATGGGATGTGAAACCCAGACTGTTGAAATGCATTGTACTTCAATAGCACATTTTTTAAACAAAGCAAGCTCTGTGTCCTTGCGACAGGTAGACAAAATAAACTCTGAAGTCATTTTCGGTCATAACCATCTATGCTGTAGCATTGTAGATTTACCTCTTTCTCAAGAGGTTAATATTTCTTAACTTAAAAATATATTTTCACGAGGAGACCCCAAAGAAAGTAAGGAGCAAGAGGCAGAGGCCTAGGAATCAAGGAGACTTCTTGGAAAGGAGAGTGGAGAGGCCTCGTTTGCATGCAGAGATAGCAATGACATGACACATCAATGCCTCCTTTAGCCTGGAGTTTATTTGAGAATATTTTTAATCCTATGCTTGAAAAGTTACGGAATCAATGTAATGCACCACATGAAAATAATGGGAAAAAACACCACATGATCATCGCTATTGATGCAGAAAACGCATTTGACAACATTCAGCACACACACTGGATGATAAAAACATGCAAAAAAATGGGGACTAAAAGAAAATAATTTCAGCATAATAAAGGCCGTATGTGAAATACTCACAGCGAACATCATACTCAATGGTGAAAGACTGAAAACTTTTTCCTCCAAGATCAGAAATCAGGCAAAGGGTGCCCGCCTTTACTGGAAGTTCTAGCCAGAGCAATAAGGTAAGAAAAAGAGATCAAATAAATCCAAATTGGATGAGAAGAACATTATCTCTGTTTGCAGATGACATAATCTTACATATAGAAAACTTTAAACATTCTTTGAAAGATTGGTAGAACCAAATAATGAATTCAGCACAGTTGTCCAATGCAAAATCAACATGCAAAAATCAATTGTGTTTTTATACACTAACAATGAACAACCTGAAAAGAAAATTAGACACATAATTCCATTTACAATAACATCAAAAAGAATAAAATACTTAGGAATAGACTTAATCAAGGAACTGAAAGATTTTTACACTGAAAACTACAAAACAATGCAGAAAGAAATTAAGGTGGACACAAATGATTGGGAAGACATCCTGTGTTCATGGATTGAAAGACTTAACATCGTTAAGATGGCCACACTTAGTGATCTACAGATTCAATGCAATCCCTGTCCAAATCTCACTGATTTTTTTGAAGAGATAGAAAGATCTATCCTAAAATTAATATAGAATTCCAAAGGACCCTACAGAGCCAAAACAGTCTTGAAAAAGAGGAACAGATTTGGAAATATCATACTTTTTGATCTCAAAATGTAGTACCTAAGCTATAGTCATCAAAACAGTGTGGTACTGGCATAAAGGCAGATAGACCAATGGAATAGAATAAGGACCCCAGAAATAAATCTTTGCATATCTTTGCATATAGAGTCGAATGATTTTTAAAAACAGTGCCGAGACCATTCAATGGGGAAAAGACAGTCTTTCCAACCAATGGTGTTGGGAAAATTGGATATCTACATGCAAAAGAATGAATGGAGTTAAATCTTTACACCATACAAAAATTAACTCCAAATGGATCAATGACGTATAGGCACAAGAGCTAAAACTACAAAGCTCTTAGAAGAAAACATGAAAGGAAACCTTTATAGCATCAGATTTGGCAATGATGCTTTGGATATGACACTAAAAAAAATAGACAAATTAGACTACATCAAAATTCAAAACTTTTGTGCATCAACGTCCACAATCAACAGAGTGAAAGAAAGGGCAACTTATGGAATGGAAGAAAGTATTTGCAAGTCATCTGATAAAGGGTTAATATCTAGAATTTTTGAAGAACTCCTACAACTCAACAACCAAAAAAACCCAATTAAAAATGGGCAAAGAACTAGAGTACACATTTCTCCAAAAATACAAAAATGGCCAATAAGCATCTTTGGATGCTGAGCATCCCTCATCATCAGGGAAATGCAAATCAAAACCACAATGAGATACCATTTCCCACCCATTAGGATGGCCAGTATAAAAAAAAAAAAACCCACGGAAAATCACAAGCGTTGGCAACACACAGAGGTATTGGAACCCTCATGCGCTGCTCGTGGGAATGGAAAATGGTGCAGCCGCTGTGGATAGCAATATGGCAGTTCCTCAAAAAGGTAAAAATAGAATTACCATGTGTTCCCGCAAGTGCCCTTCTGGGTATATTCTCAAAGGAACTGAAAACAGGGACTTGCATATATATTCCTACACCTGTGTTTATAGCAGCATTATGCATAATAGTTATTTTAGTGTAGGTCCTGCCAAAGCGAGCACCATAATAGCTAAAAGGGGGAGGCGACTGAAGTGCCCATCAGTGAATGTATGGATAAACAAAATGTTATCTATATACCCAATGGACCAGTATTCGCCCTTAAAAAAGAAGGAAATCCTGACACCTGCTACGACATGGATGGACCTGAATGGCAGGATGTTGAGTGAAATAAGCCCGTCACAAAAGGACAAATACTGTATGATTCCACTTGTATGAGATCCCTGGAGTAGTCACATTCGTAGAGACAGAGAGTACAACGGTGGTTGTCAGAGGCTGGGGGAGAGGGGAAATGAGAAATTAGTATCTAATGGGTACAGAGTTTCAGTTTGGAGAGATGAAAAAAGTTCTGAAGACCCATGGTAGTGATGGTTCCAACAACAATGTGAATGTATCCAATGCCACTGACATATATACTTAAAAATGGCAAATTTTGTTACACATGTTTCACCACAGTAAAGATGTGGAATTAATGAAGTCTGCCATCTGAGATGTTCTTGAAATACTAACCAACATGTGAAGCTATGAGAGTGTTTTTCTTTCACACCCATCTTGACCAAATGCAGAAATATACACATCTTCAAGAGGCCAAATTCCTTCTGGGTGGGTAGATGTAGAGAACATTTTGATCAAGATTTCTTAAAACTGTTGCAATTCGATGTACGTGTTGAGTGTGTGTGTGTGATTTTGTTCCTGGAGATCATGGTTTCAGTTAGGTTCTCAAAGGACTAGGACACCATAACATTTAAGGATGCCTGAGAGTATTGAGACCTGTAGCTGTGACTAACACGTAATCACTAAGCTGGCAGCAGAACTGACATGGGGATGAGGAATCAGGTGAGGAGAAAAGAAAAGCAGACCCAGGGTGGGACAAGCTAACATGGGGTCTCCCACTTCCCGTGCTGATATCAGTCCTGTTCTCAAAGTTCTGCTGGGTATGGAAATGCAAACACATAACCCTGTCTTCATGCTGAACCCACATGTATGTGATGAGGATACCTTCACTGGGAAAAGACCCCCATTGTTGTAGTTTTTATTTCATTTGCCTGATTATAATTAGTTTTCGCTTATTACTGAGTGACTGTGGAGTGGATTTTTCACATTGCTTCTGGATGAAAAGGATGCTTAAAACTCTTACTGTGAGAACTTCTCGATGTTCGTTTGGAAGTCTTTGGTAATGATTTTCAAACTGCCCCCTCGTAAGATTGTGAGAAGATGTTTCAGAAGTACACAGGGAGGAAAGGAGTAGCCAAGCTGGGTCTCCGGACTCTCAACCCAGCTGCAGCCAAAATGGTTTTGCTTCTGTCTTACACATGCACATTTTGCTGGGAAATGTTATTGACGTTTCTGAATCGTACAAATTCCATCAAGTATCGAGTTTGTATCAGTCAGTAGAAACTAGATTGTACTACAGTAACAAACAGCCTCCAGGTGTCGGTGCTTCACGGAAGCTCCATCTGGACATTCTTCCATAATAATCGAGATAAGCAAAGGGTAAATGTGAAATTACATACCGACTCCTTAAAGCATCTCCTTTCATTTTCTTAACCAATGCAAGTGCCCTGGCCACACTTACCTTCAGAGCAATTAGAGGAGTGACATCCCATGGCATGTCAGCAAAAACAGGGGAATTGGAATATTTGGGGTAGCCCCCAAAACCTCCATAATATTTGTACTACTTACAACCCCATGAGAAATGTTTCATAAAAAGATTCATAGGACCTTCCTTAGAGTTCTGTTTTGGGTTTACCTAATCTCAGAGGAAGAGGAAAGGCCGTGTCAGGAATTTTCCTACAAAATATTCTTTTCGTTTCTTTTCTTTTTGGAAGAAGACAGGTTAAGAAGCCAAGCTAATCATGTTTAGGATTCAGGCGGCGAGTGCATTTTGTTGGAAAGTGTATTCCACGTTAGGGATAACTTGGTACCCGTCAGCCTAAGCTAGCCAGAAGGCTGCTACAACCTGTTGAATCCATCCGCCTACGTTAGATAAAGCAGTTGAGCCACAAATAAAGGGTCTCACACTTCCACCTTGCACCCCTCCGACTGGCCCGAGGTAAACCATTGAGAGGCCAGAACCCAGAGCTGTGGAAGAAAGGGGCCTGTGACAACGCTCCCCTCCCCCTTCCCCATCCTTCTTATAATAGACAGGAGTGGGGGTGGGGCACGGAGAGCAGGCAAAGATCTGAAGCCCAGGCCTCTGGAACTGAGGTGTTAACATCCACCATATTGCCATGCTTCCCTGAGACCCAAGTCTCCTTCTCTGCTTTTCTCAGACAAGAAGGAGAAGGGCAGACCCTCATGACTGAACCATGGAGCACGACAGGAGATTAATACCAAACACTGTAAGCCACATCCCAAGGGAAAGAGTGACTCATCTATTAAAGAATCCTACCATGAAGCCAAAGCGGCAGCCAAGTAATAGACTTCTCCCCCACACCCACCTCATTTTTAGGTGCTTTGTGTGCTAACAGCGCAATTTGGTGGAAACATGAGATGTTCAGTTGGTCTTGTGAGTACTTCCGTAGGCTGCCTTTACACGACTCAAGGTGGCACCTACAATCCCCGCACAGGGCGGCTCCCTACCTGTGTCCTCCCCACCACCCCCCCCATTATATGGTAGATGACATTTCTACAACTTGAAGATGGTTGACTCAGCGTCCGTCAAAGACAGTGAATTAGAATACGCACGTGTCCCTCTTCCCCTTCCTGAAATCCCATCCTTAACTCCCAAGGCTGTGAATACATTTAAAAACAAAAAGCAGAAACCCAGGACAACAAAGAAGACGAGAGGAGATCATAGGAACAAAATTTCAGCAGCTGGTGTGCAGAAGGATATGCTAATTGATTTAGCAGGCCCGGGAAAGTGGGGACCTGTATCAGGCCAAGGGGAAAACCGGTGGGACAGAATCCCACAAAGGCTCCGGAAAGGACCGGCTCAGATACTGCAGCCCAGGAGTGCAAATGTGAAGCTAAAGATGGAAAGGGTAGCAGAATGTTGATTTAAGAAACAGTTACACTTTGAGATCCTCTGAACAACTAAGGATTTGGTGCCCACTAAACCCAGAACCAAAATGGATATTCATTCTCAGGAAAGAGAGAGAGCTCCTCTCCTGAGAAACACCAGGTAGCATTAAGGCCGCGCTTCTCGACTTGCGGTGATTCGGCCCCACGGGGGACATTTGGCAATTCGGGGAGACACAACCGGGGGTCTGGGTAGAGACCAAGGATGCTACTAAACGTGCTACGCTGCACAGCACAGCCTCCACAACGAAGAATTGTCCCGCCCCAGATGTTAATAGGGCCAAGGTTGAGAAACTCTAGGTTAGTGGACTTGGTTAGTAGAAACGTTAGTAGGAAGGTTAGTAGAAACTGGAGCATTGAGTCCACATTGGAAAGAAGGGAATCAATATACGTATATATTCTAAACAACCTTCCTGTTTCCCACACTCAAGTCCCACGATTCTGGTAGCTGAATCCAGGTAGGGGTGGAGATTTTCCGAAGAAGATGAACTGGATAGATTTCCTGGAGTGTTGGAAAGCCACAAGAGGAGAGATTTGAAACAAGGTAGTGCTTGCGAAGGCATCTGATATGAGCATAGAAAACCAAGCCAACCTGGGGCGCGCGGGTGACTCAGTCGGTTGGGCGTCCGACTTCGGCTCGGGTCGTGTTCTCACGGTTCGTGGCTCGAGCCCCGCGTCAGGCTCTGTGCTCACAGCTCTGAGCCTGGAGCCTGCTTCGGATTCTGCGTCTCCCTCTCTCTGGCCCTCCCCCGCTCACGCTCTGTCTCACTCTCTCTCTCAAAAATAAACATTAAGAAAAAAGGTTTTTTTTAAAAAAACGAAAACCAAGCCAACCGGAAAAGTAAAAAAGATTACTGCTACCTCCAGAGGAGAGCAGTTGGGCCAGCACCACCTCGTCACAATCCTGCGAACGCTGAATCTTGATCTGGCCGAAGTTATAGAATGACTGGATTTCCAGGACTGGAGGCGAGGAGGTGTGCACGTGGGTGGCGGAGGCCACGAGGTGGTGACGTAACAGAGAGCTCACTCCTCAACCTCCGAGACGCAAGCCAACGGATAATGCAGAAAGCGAAAAATTAAGAAGAAGCAGTATAAGCGTGCAACCAAGTGCAACCCAGACGCATGAAGATCAATTTCCAAACAGTTAAGGTCGTTGCCTTGGGAAGCGGGAAGAAGCGGGGAGAGGACGTGGTGAGTGCTGCTTTTCAAATCGCGCCTGTGGAACGATGTAACTTTCTAAACGGTGAGTATGCATAAGTTGCAGGAAAATAATAGCCAGATTTTAAAAGAAAGGCCACTGAGTGTGCATTTGGTGTCAGAGCCTGCGTGAAGCTACGTGGGGAACCCAGCGATTAATCATGGGTAGTCCCAAAGCGTCCCAGGGGAGGTGAGACACACAAATAAATAGCCACGAGGATGAAGCCCCATGAAAAGAGGAAGAATTTCTTCCTCCTTGGGGTGGGAGCTTAAAAGTAGGGCTATCTGTGGCAGCTTTGTGCTGTTCTCCAGCTGGGTTGAAGACAAAGGCAAGGGTATGTGGGGAGAGGGAAGGACATACCCGGAAGAACACTCAGACGTGATAGCGAGACAACATTCAACCTATAGGGGTTGCAAAGTAGAGAACAATGCCAATTTGCTCCTCCTCGGTCTTCCGGGGCCTCACCCATCTCAACTTTGGGATGACCCAGTTGGACCGTGTCCTCCAAATGCATTCGGTGTGGCAACTGAAACCGAGTTGGTGGGTTTGGGACGGCGTTCGTGATTTTCAAACCAGCCACCCGGAAACCAAGAAATAAACGCTGCAGGAGAGTCAACACACATCCCCGTTGAAACCTTGACCTCTGCAGATCAAAGGTGAAGGCAGATCAGGCTCCTGGTGACTTTGTCATATTCAGGGAAGATTCCAGTCTTAAGGCCCCGTCAATCACAGAACTGACGCAAACACTAAATTCACCTAAACATACTCGG
>NW_024420331.1:2999142-3038217 GCF_014898765.1 Herpailurus yagouaroundi
AAATCATACGCTTCCCTGGAAATCTTGTTTCATCAAATTCATGGTTGCCTTTTTCACAGGACACAGATTACAGATCCCCGGCGCGAGAACTTGCCAAAATTCTAAAGGCTGTTATTGGCGCCCTGTATGTTGATGCTGAAATTACAGGGAATGGAAAATTGATCGGAACAAAAGCTCAAAACAAACAAACAGCCCTCCTTTCTGTATTTTGTCAAGATCAATGTGTGCCTATTTCTTATTGTAAAAGTAACACGAGCATCGGAACAAACTTCCAACACTCCAGGAGAGCATGAGAAAGGTTGACACAGATCAGAACCAACATCCTCGAGCCCAGCAAGAGCGGGAACCTGTGATGCATTATTCCAGGCACTTCTCTATGTGTGTGCGTATATTTTTAAAACAAAATTGGAATCACTGAACGTAGCCTGTTCTGAGAGCCACTTTCTTCGCAGAGAAAACATTTTCCCTGTCCGTTCACTCCTGGTTTCTCGACAAGGAAAATAGGTTAACAGGCAGACTTTTCTTAAGTGATTGAATCTTTCAGATCGCCCCTTATTCATCTGATTGCGGAATCTTCCGCTCCACAAAAAAAGGCCCAGCTGCTTGCACGTACACTGAAGGGTTAAGAGAGTGTCTCAAAGAGAAGCTTTGGGAGGGGAGAAGCCCAACCTTGGAGTCAGGCGCGAAGATCATCGGCTCACCCTTCCTTGGCCAGGGACCCTGTGCCACCGACTTAACTTCGCTAAGTGTCACTGTCCTCCTCTGTATAAAGGTACCAGAACAAACTCTCTGGAACGGGCTGTTCTATGGGAATTTCTGGCTGGGGCCCGAAGCTGAAGACAACGGGTGAGGCCAGGAATCGTGAAGGATTTGCTAAGAGGCTCAGGACTGGCTCTGTGACCCTTGTTCGTCGCCCGCCACCTGCCTGCCCGTGAAGAGACCCGGGCACGCCTCCAGAGCTCGTTGGGGAAAGGGGCTAAGGTTTCCTGAGGCCGAGAGGGTGATGCCGACGGTGGTGGCCGCGCCAGAATGATGTGCCCAAGGACACGCTTGCCAGAGTGAGATGACCCCCAACACAAAGCAGGTGTGAGGTAGGCCAGAGGGAGGATGGCTGCGGTCGGGAAGCTGGGAGGAGCCTAGGGTCCCGCGGGAGCACCCCACGGAAGCACCGCACAGGAGGGAGAGCCAGTTTTTGCACGGCTCCCCAGACGAGGCTCCCGCAGCAGACCGCACGAGTGTGAGGCCACTGGGAGGCTTTGCTCCCCAGTCTTCCTTCCTCCTCCAGCTGCACCCTGGAGGAGGCAGAAGCCGCTGGCAGCAGGGGAGGGAAAGGCCGCGATCGGAAGTGAGGGCGACAGTCCCTTCCCCTTCTCTTCCCGGAGGTTTCCAAGCTGGGCGAGCACAGCCACGGGAAGGCTGAGAGCCTTGGAATTGCGTTTGCTGGTAAAACGTCAGTTTAGATTGGACCAGACTTCTTAATAGCTAAAAATGAGGCTGTGCCCAGAAGAAACACCAAAAACAACACCAACAACAAAAACAAAACAAAACGAAACGAAACAAAAAACCTAGGGGCTTCGCCCAAGATATGATCTGGTGGCACAGGGGTAAGAAAGATACATGTACCCCAGTAGATTTTAGGGGCAGTGAGGGGAGGAAATCAGAATGGTTCCCTTAGGAAACCCTACACCCTTCAGCTCAGGGCTGCTCACACCTTAATGTGCCCGTGCATCACCGGGGGCTTGTTAAAATGCAGATTCTGATCCAGGAGATCTGGGACCAGAATTCTGCATTGCCGGGAAGCTCCCAGGTGATGCCCGTACCCCTGGTCCACAGAGCACAGCTTGAACAGCGAGAGTCTAGACCAAAAGCTCCGCAAACTCCAGCCGATGGGCCAAAGATCGAGCCCACTGCCTATTTTTGTAAGTAAAGTTTTATTGGCACATAGCCTCACTCCTTCTCTCATGTACCGTCAGTGGCTGGCTTCGTGCTACATTGCAGAGTTGCGAGAGACTGTATAGCCCACAAAGCTGAAAATATTTATAATCTGGCCCTTCATGGAAACGGTTTACAGACTCAGTTATGTGACCATACAAGCCTGTCGAACATCGGATGTGGTGATGTCACGAAATCCATAAAGAGCCTCACATATATTGCAGGGTAAGGTTCTGCAATCCCAGACATGTTTTTAAAAGGAGTTGACAGGGGTGCCTGGGTGGCTCAGTCGGTTAAGTGTCTGACTTCGGCTCAGGTCATGATCTCGCAGTCCGTGAGTTCGAGCCCCGCGTCGGGCTCTGTGCTGACAGCTCAGAGCCTGGAGCCTGCTTCGGATTCTGTGTCTCCCTCTCTCTCCGTCCCTCCCCCATCATGCTCTGTCTCTCTCTCTGTGTCAAAAATAAATAAGCATTTAAAAAAAAAAAAGGAGTCGACAAAAAGAAAGGTAATAAACCCAGAGGGCTAACAAAAGAAAAAAGATGGTCAAATCTGGGATCAATCATCTGCTAGAACGGCCCCCTCACCTCTACTAGAGAGCAAAGGAACTTTTTGTCACTGAATAATGTATTTCTTTTACAAAAACTGTGGGTGTCGTGGTGGCCCAACCAACATGGTGGCCCAAGGATGAAGTCCTCTGCCTGTCTTCTCTTATAAATGGCCTCTCCCTAGTGTCCACTCTGATTTGGCCGTTTAGGAAACAAAGGCTCCTTGACTGCTGTGTAGAGATTTGAATGGGTCTTGTAATTTTCCACTGGGCTCAGTGTAACATACATCAGGCATCAGTGGTCATCACCTCCCACACCCTACGTCAGTCTGGAAGCTGCTCCTGTTCCAGAAGAAGAAATGTCCTCTATTTCCAGACATCGGGATGAAACGTCCTCCTCACAAACACCAGAGCCCTAACCTGGCAGTCCCCCAGGAGTCTGTCCGCACAAATCCCCTGCCTTGGAGTCTCCCTTCCCCGACCCAAAGGCCTGGGTAGAGTCCCAGTGGAAGCTCCTGTCTTGTCTTCTTTGGTCCTTCTTGACCGTTTCTGAAACAAGATCCTTTGAAGGTCACGCATTCTTCCCATCTCTACCTGCCACCAGACAGATGCATCTCTGCCTCAACACAGCCTTCAGGTCACCCCATCCTTTCGACAAGTATTTATAGAGCGCCTGCTGTATGCCCACCCGGCACTGTCCTGAGTGCTGGGATCTCTGCTGTGAGCAAGACAAAATGCCTGGCCCCGCCTTCAGTGACTTTCCAGTCTCTGGGTCTATTTAACAGTCTCAGGGGCCACCGGAGGCTCCAATTACTGTCTCTGTAAGATCTTTAAATGGAAGTGCCTTTTATTTACTCCAGCTCCACACCAGTTAAAATCTAAATTCACTTACAATTTGCGGAGCCGTGTGACTTTGAGTCTACAAAAGGATGCGCTAAATTTGGAATGAATTATGATGCTGATGAAGGTGATTTAGGCCTAACCAAGACTTAAGAGATAGACATTCCAATCCAAAACTAGAGAAAAGCCATGAATTTGTCAATAATTCTCCCCAAAATGAAAGGGGTCCTTCCCAGTGAAATGTGGCTAGTGCTCTCTGCAGTTAAACACTCTTGTTATTATTTCCAACAGACATGCCCTTCCCGGCCATTGGAAAATTCTCCCGTTGCTTAATATTTTGTAGGATGAATTTCAAAGACCTGTTGAAGGCGCCGATCATGGGCTCCACTGACTTTAAAGGCTCATGTTTGATCAGAACCAGGTGGGTATGATTTCAGTTGGAGATTTCTAAATGATACCCGCCCCCCGCCATGTCCATACACTTGGGTATGGTATATGGACTGTATGATATATAATATATATGTTGTATATGGATCATATGGTATATTGATATATACACCATGCATACCAGATAAGTAGGTAGATAGGTAGATAGATGATAGATAGATAGATAGATAGATAAATGATAGATATGATGGATGGATAGATAGATAGATGATAGATATAGAGAGATAGAGAGATAGGTAGAGGTAGATATAAATATAGATCATATATATATATATATATATATGTATATACACATACTACTTTATTCCACAGATAAGAAGGGGGTCCCTTCTAGTCTCATTCCGGCATCAAAAGTACTAAGCTCGAAGGCATCCATGCCTCTAGGACGTTATCATGCTCCTTGACCCAGTCTGCCCCTGCTGAAACCCAGAAGGACTCCTGATTGTCCTGATGCTAATGGTATTATCGCACACACCTTCTGGCTATCCTCTGTTAAGCATCCACATTTTTAGGTGCTCTCCGCAGAGGGTCCTCTGCCCCACCCCCTTCATTCTTCAGTGTCTGAGGGTGCTCTGAATGTGCTCCTAATCCTGTTTTATAATAGTTGGAAATAAGAGACAGAGCTCCAGTGACTTGCTCTAAGTCACACATCAAAGCAGATACTCAATTAGAACACAGATCTCCAGGGTGTTTTGTTAAACTCTTCCCTTTATTAAAGGTTACACATAATAAATTTCCAAGGCACCGCCATTCCTGGAACGTACCGTATACGTTATCTACGGCCCAGTGGAGTTAACCTTGCCACAGACGCCTTCACACTCATTTCTGTGTTTGCTTCTCTGTTGGTGAGTTTTCAGAAGAAACATGAAGTTTTTCACCGACGTAAGACAGAGAGCATCATTTCCCCAAAACGATCTTGGAACGTGCCAGCTCCTTTTCAAGTTCACCATCTTAGAGATTATCTTTTTTCAAAGAGCTGGTCAGCCCACCAGAAGCAGAACAAATGATCCAAATACAGGGATCATTATTCCCCCCCCCCGAAAGCCTTTCAGTTTCTGTGGGTCATTTTAGTTATTAATAAAAACAGGTGAAATGTATTTAGTGTGTGCCCTTTGACAAGCAGTGTGCTACATACATTATAGGAATTTATTTGCGCCTCACAACCACCATTCAAACATACTATTGTTGTCATCATCCACGTTCTACAAATATGAAGAAGCTGAGGCTTTGAGAGAGCAAGTAAGAATCCAAAGCGGTGGCCAGGATTTGAACTCATGGAGTCCATCCCGGACAGCCTGGCGGCAAAGTTGACGTTACTTTCAATGACTGTTCCAATTATCTGTTACTGCACAACAAACCACCCAACACTTAGTGGCTTTAAAACCATGTATTATTATCTCTATGTTTCTGTGGGTAGACTGGGCTCAGCTGACGGTTCTTGCTGGGAGTCTCATTTCAGTGGTAGCTATCAGATGGAGGTCGGGGCTGGAGTCATCTGGAGGCTTGGCACTCATAGTATGTTGCCTGGGATGGCTGGAATTATTAGAGCTGGTGGGTCATCCCTCTCTCCATGCAGCTTCTGCACACGCTAGCTTGGGCTTCCTCATAGCATGGTGGCAGGCTTCCCCGCTAGCAAGCATTCCGAGAGAAACTGGCAAGGCTCCATATGCCCTAGTCTTGGAAATTACAGAATGGTCAATTCCACCATATTAAGCAGAGAGGCTCCCTTTGGACTACTGTCTTATTCTGAGGGAAACAACTAATTATTTTCCAATAATTTGGGGGTTTTTTTCCTTTTTAATGGAAACGAAATAGAAACGAACCCTGAAAAGAGATTAGTTAACTTCTTGAAGATGGTTCCTTCCATTTTGATTGCTCTTTGTATGCATACATTTTCATTCCATCTCTCTTCCTAATCTTCCTAATGTATTCTTGAGCAAGTTGAAGACATTTATCCAAACAGAGATCTAAATTCCATTCCATTTCCGGAAACACCACCACCATCCCCATCGCTGACAATGAAACAATAAAAATTGAGTCCACTGCAAAGAGCATGCCACACCAGCTTCAATTTCATTGTGTACAGACATTTTTCACATTCCTCAGTGCCACCCTGGCCACCAGCTCAGTGCATGATGGCCTGGCCATCTAAAGGCCACTCTGTCATTTATCTGAAAGAATGATTTTTTGGCAATGGAACATTTCAAACAACAACGGAAATGTAAGAACCAGAGGACTTTGGTTTTCCCAACTTTTCCTGAAAAGGTAGATGAAGGACTCTTAGCCAAAGTTCAAATCCTTTGGTGACAATTAAGATAACGTACCCATTGCTCGTACTCTAGCCACTTTGTTGTGGTAGAGATGCTATCAGACCTTCATTTGCCTCCACTTTTGTTTCTTCTTTTCATAAAGCATGTTTTCTCTAAGGGAACCCAGAGGGTTAATTTGAGAACAAAGATGCTTTTTTTTCTTCTTTAAATGTTTATTTATTTATTTTTGAGAGAGAGAGAGAGAGAGAGAGAGGAAGGATAAGAGGGAGAGAGAGAGAGGGAGAGAGAGAATCCCAAGCAGGTTCCGTGCCGTCCGCATGGAGCCTGACACAGGGCTCGATCTCACAAACTGGAAGATTATGACCTGAGCCAAGATCAAGAGTTGGATGCTTAACCGACTGAGCCACCCAGGTGCCCCAGGAACAAAGACGCTTTTAACCCCCAAACCGTGTCTCTGTAAAAACACCTGTGACTAGAGACTCCAGGCCACCACCCATGGCTGTGCCGGATCATCATGTCAGCAGAGTTCTTTTGTGTCTCGCCAACAATGGTGGAAAAGGGGAGATCCATATGCTCTAGAGAAAGTACCTATTGAATAAAATGCATCTGAATGATAAAATATCCTTTTTATAAAGACAAAACTTCTAGAGAGGTGCAGTTGACTGAAAGAGGGATTTTACTGGTTTGTTTTCATGAGACTCCAAAATGTTGTTGACCGATTTTGGAAGTAAACTTGGTCCAACACTAAAAATTACTCACTTCGGTGGATGAGTCGATCATGCCCACCCTCTTCCAGTGCTTTGGGATCAAGTCCTTAGCGACTCGATTATTTTCTCAAGAGTATGAGGGCAGACGTTCTTCTTCTGTCTTGTTGTTTTAATGTTGACTAAACAAGAGTGGCAGCGACTTACACCAAAACCAAGCTCTGCTGGCTCTCTGGAGGAGTGGAAGCTATGAAGCAGGTGAAATGCAAGATCCGAGTTTGTTAAAACTAAATTGGATCATCGTGCTGAATTTAATTCTAACTGTTGAAACAGCTGTGCCATTAACGAGCCGATTCTGCCTCCCCTAGGTTTCCCTAAAGCCCGTATCACCTTCTTTCCTATCTTATCTGGGACTGATTTAAAACAGTCATTTGTGTTCAAGACTTTGTTTTTTCAGTGAGTGTCAAACATTCCAACCTGGCCATCTAAATCTGTGCTTAAGTGACAGGAGCATGACAGCACCCTTAGGTGGATGGTTACCACCTACACGACGCGGCCCTAAGTCTTAGCCTTGGAATCTAGTCTGTTCCCGTCTGCCCCTTATATGCCTTTGAATTTTACCCCTGATTGTTCTCTTGCCTAAACCTTCCATCACAATTTGCCGGGTCTAATCACAGTGGCACGATCTCATCTTGATCCTTTTGCACATGTGACTTTCTCCATCCAAAAAGCCCTTCCTTCTTCCTATCTGTCCCTCCAGGCTCCATTCTAGTTCCAAATATTCCATGAGGTCATGCCTGCAAGTCCCAGCCTCCCTCTCATCTTGTTTTGTCTTCTATTACTTGTTAAAAGACACATCCATACCGTGTGTAAGTTCAATCTGTTGTGCAAGCGAGGATGTTCTTGAGAGTGACAGTGCTATTAATAATTCCACTGGGACAACAGACACAAATTGGGACACTCCTGGGCATCTGGGGACATATGGTCCTTCCTCCTAAACCGTAAATGATATTATTGATCTGATGTTCTCCAATGGCCCACAAAATACAAAGAGATTACAGAGAATGACCAAGAAATACTGATTGCATTTACAAATGCTTAGATTAAACATATACAACTAATTCAAGGTGCCTGGGTGGCTCAATCGGTTAAGCATCCAACTCTTGATTTCAGCTCAGGTCATGATCTCCCAGTTCATGGGATTGAGCCCCACATCAGGCTTAGAATCCTCTCTCTCTCTCTCTCTCTCTCTCTCTCTCTGCCCCTCTTCTGCTTCTGCACTCTCTCTCTCTCTCTCTCTCAAATACATACATGCATACATACATAAACTTAAAAAAAGCATATAAGACTAATTACATTTCTGTAATTAGCTTTGCCAATCGCCAGTCACTCTTTTGTTCGACAAATGTTTATGGAGCTGCTGCTATGGGCCTAGCTCTCTTCTAGGCCCTGAAAATGCAGACAGAGGCAAGTAAATAATCCTGTAAACATGTATTCCATAAAAAAGCAAATACAAAAATATTGAATAGTATAAATGAACATAATGAATAAATGGGTAATATAAATGAAATATAAACATTGATAACATCTATGAAAACGTCAAGCACGGTAAGGGGCAAAAGCATAACTTTGTAAAGAGATTGCTAATTAACCAGTTAAATACGGTGGTCATGAGGCAAAATTCAAGGAGGTAATATTCAAACAGAACCTCATGAAAAGTAAGCGTCTGAAGTAGGGGGGGATAGCATGAACAGAGGCCCTGGAGTAGGACCAGCAATCAGGCCAGTGTTGTTGGGGGTAGTGATCAAGGAGGATCTCTGGGCAGTGTGAAAGTGAGGAAGGAGGCAGGGGCCAGATCATGCAGGCCCTGGCAAGTCATGGGGAGGAGTTGGGGTTTAGCCTGAGTGTAGCAGGAGGCCACTGGAGGGTCTTACGTGGGGTATCACGAGGCCTGATTTCTGTTTTTTCAAAGACTACCCTGGCGATTGGAGAAGAGACTACAGCAGGCAGGAGTGGAAGCAGGAAGGCCAGTCAGAGGCTGTGGTGGTGAATTTCTCAGAGTAAAGATGGTCTTCTCTCAAAGCTTCCTGCTATGCCCTCGGAGATCCTGTTGGTTAGGCTGCCATTTCTCCGAGGCTCTGCAAGTGGCGAGGGTGGGCAGCAGGTGGAAGGTGGGGCGGGCTTCCCGAGGAAACATCCCAATGGTGAGATCTTGCTATGATTATGGGACTCTGCTATGCTTGCCACAGATCCTTGCCAGCCCCGTTTGACTCGTAGGTACATTTTCCGGTTCTGTTATCGCTCTTGGTTCCTTGGCTTCTGTGTCCATAGGACAGGGATTTTCAACCGGGGGCAACGTTGCCTACCAGGGGACATTTGGCAATGGCTGGAGACACTTCTGGTTGTTGAAACTGGAGGCAGGGATGCTACTGGCATCTGGTGAGCAGAGGCCGGGGATGCTGCTAAACATCCTACAGGGCACGGGATGGCCCCCACCACCATGATCTAGTCCGAAACGTTAATAGAGCCTAGGTTTTAAAAACTTGCCATGGAGTGCCCATCGGGTGCCAGACATCTCCCAAGGGTCACTTCCTGTCTCTAGGCTCTGACCCATGGGGACTCATTCTCAACTCAGCCTATCCCTTCTGCCCGTTCCAGTCTCTCCGGCCCGGCCTGGGGTCAGGGCTCTTCACTCCCCACTGGAAAGTCATCTTTTGGGTTGCAAAGTATTGGCTTCCGGGGAGTGCCACCAACAAGACCAGTCCCTTCTGGGAAACCAATCATTTCTTTTCATGGTGCTTCTTGATTCTTTATTTAACACACTCTTTAGCCCACACACCTAACCCACTGTTCTAGCTCACGACATGTAGGATAATGGGCCTTTGGATGGCCTATGTGAGACAGAAAGCCAGTCGTGAATGCACACAAATGATTTTAAAAACACTTCTTCACTTATACACTGCGTGGCTTTTTAGTTAGAGTCACCAGATAAATCAGAGTCCCAGTTAAATCTGACTTTCAGATAAACAATGAACAGGCACAGGTATAAGTATGTCCCACACAATCGATGTATTTGGAATTCAAGTTTAACTGGGTATCCTGTGTTTTGTTATCGTCATTTTCTTTTGGTGACTTCTGATTGTTTCTTGGCTAAATCTAGGCAACTCTATTTTCTATATTCTCTGAAGTATCACATGTGAGTCTGAGCTCCCTCTTGCTCTGGCAGCTTCTTCCCACTTCTCCCTCCCTCTCACTTTCCAACTCCTCTTTAGATGGGTGCAAACTACCTCCTTACAGGGCTCTAGACCACTCTCTTGAGTTACTCTGTCACATTGTTTAATCTCCCTTTCCACCAGAAGTGGACCAAGTCGAGCAGTGGTTGTGGGGTCGACATCAGAAACCTCATTCTGAAAAGCTCTACTTTAAAAAAATGAAATGAACTGGCACTGAATGTAAACATGTTACTATTTTTTTTATTTGTTTATTTTGAGAAAGAGAGAGCACGCATGCATGGGAAGGACAGAGAGAGAGAGAGAGAGAGAGAGAGAATCTCAAGTAGGCTCTGCACCATCAGCACGGAGCCCGATGCAGTGCTCAAACCCACGAACCGTGAGATCGGGACCTGAGCCAAAATCAAGAGTCGAACGCTTAACTGACTGTACCAAAACATGTCACTATTTTAATCAAATCTGGTTTTTACAAAGTTCTGCTTTAAAATAAATATTAAATACAATTAAATGATTGAATTCTTCATATAATTCCTTTATTTAGAGAATTTCCCTTGGACATCCAACATTTGATTTAATTTACTAATTGAATGATATAATTTTTCAAAAATAGGGACTGAAATGTTGAGGAAGCAAGTATGGAAGAAAACACGGAAAAAAGAAATTTGAGACGAATAAAATCTTTGGTGGCAAAAAAGACTTGAGCGGTAAATGCTTCAAAGAGAGCCCAGTTCTCGACAGGGATTATTTGTAAGGAGTATGGAATGAATTTAGAGGAGTTTGCAATCTTTTTTCCCCAAGGGAACTAAATGGATCATTGTGTTCACTAACTATTTGTTGAACTGAATGTAAGGCTTAGTCCCCATCCTCAAGGAGGAGGAAACAATGAAGGGAAAAAAATGCAAGTGGAGAAATTAAATTATAAGTCATGTGTGACCTCTGTAATCAGATAATAAAGTCCTTGCAAATGAATGGTGGGAGATAGGATCCAAGCAATGATACGGATACCCTATTTATAGTGTCTAGATTTCCAGTGGCTTCTACCATTTGCCTGATCTCTATGTTTTGCCCAAAAGGGATACACGATGCTTCATACTGTTCAATATCCCTATGATTTATACAAAGGAAAGGGGCCTTTCAAAAAAGATATCAGGGGGGCCTGGGTGACTCAGTCGGTCAAGGGTCTCACTCTTGACCACAGCTCAGGTCTTGATCCCAGGGTCATGAGTTTAAGCCCCACGTTAGGCTCCACGGCCAGCATGGAGATATCATAATGCTCCTGGCTCAGAAAACAGACTCTTGAAGATGAGGACCTGATCTCTCATATCCACCTCCTTTCCCCTGGTGCCTAGAACAGTGCTCAGGCAAAGACAGATAATAAATAGTTCTTTATATATAGAAAATAAATAGTTACATAGGCACATCACTGCTTTATGTAAACTTGCCTTTATTTACACTCCCTACGGAGTGAGTGATGACAAGACATTCTTTGTGTAGTAAACAGACTAGGTGATGGCGTTGAAGGGCATGTGGCTAATTCCCCCCACATCTTCAGTTTTCACCACCCCCCCCGCCCCAAGCTACGGTGTCTGACGGTCCCCCAGTTGTGATGGCGTCTTCTTGAGGAAGGGGTAACATCTGCCGAGATTTATTGAGGGCCTTTCTGCTCTGTGCCAGGCACTGCAGGAAGCACTAGAATACAAAGTTCCTGTCTTCAAGGAAGAAGGGCTAGAGGTAAAATGTCCGTTTCAGCTCTTCCAATCGAATAAGATGTGTACCCTTATGGCAAACCCAGGTGCTCTAGGAGCCCATAGGAGAAAGATCCCATCGAGGAGACGATGGGGGAGCTGAATCTTGAAGGTCATACACGGCATCGCTGCCGTAGTCAACGCAGGCGAACGCTTAACAGACAGCCCCAAATCTCAGTGGCTTAACACAATCGAAGCTTCTGTGCTGACGCGAAATGCAGAGCCGACGTCCCCCATCACACAGCTGTCCCGGGCAGCTGTCTCTCAACCAGGCTCCTTCTCTTTGGCGATTCCGCCAACCCCTGCAGCTTCGGGGACCTCCAGAGCCTTGAACCAGCCGGCCACGTTCTAACGGACCCATCCATGAAGGGAGGATGGAAGATGGAAGGGAGGTGAAAGTTTCTGCAGGACTTTCAAGAGGCTTGGAAGAGGGCAACATCAGGTGTGCATCATCTCATGGCCCACTTCATGCAAGAGTCTTCCCGTGGACCCGGGAGGAAATGGAAGCAATTTCGTGAACCTTGCGTTGATGCCTCCGTGAGCACCAGAAATGGAAGAGGAACCCAAGTGGAGGAAAGTCCCGATGAAAGGAAAATGGTACGGGCTGGGGAGGGGAGGGGGAACAAGAGGGAAGTCTGAAGTAGGAGGGGCCGAGGGCTCTGACGGAAGGCGACAAGGAGTCGCGCGTGATGCGATATAAGGAGGGAAAGTATCCCCTCAAAATCAAGGCAGAGGGTAAGAGGTGTGCAGTGACCGGAGAACGGGAAGTGGCCTATGGATATTTTCCAGAAGGAGAGATGGACAGGACTACTCTTGCCCCAATTGCTTTCTAGAACTCCGTTATCCATTTACTTATGACATCTTCATAAGATTATATGAACACAGCCCTGATTTGTACAAATCTAAGACTTCTTTGTACTCCCGACTTTCTCTATTCTGCAAGTTGTAACAACAAGAAGCTCTGAAAGCGGCTAATAAATATACAGGAATGTGGTCCTTCTGGAAAAGCCACAGGGAAGGGACTGAGTGTGCCTAATATTTATGTAAATTTTAACCACGTAATGGGCAACTCAAGAAGTAATGATCCGACTGCTGGGACCAATCTCCTGAACTGCAAAAGCGTTTTTGATCCACAAGGAACAGTGGTGATTATTGGCTTTTGCAGCCTGCTGCTGTGTCGACAGCACAGGGTCTGCATTTAGATCGGCTTCGGCGGAAACTGAAAATAGCAAGCTTAAATGTAATGGACTTGGTGACGTTTGTAAGAAACGAATGATTTGGAAGCGGATGTATGGCGTGGAAAATTGTGAGTCACAGCGAATCCGGAAAGTGCCGATATAATAAGAATATGTTACTGAAACATGACAGAAACTGACCTTCGAGATGCCCGATTGACAGGTCTTCTTCTGCTATCATGCCCTTTTTGTGGCATCAAAGAGCTGGAGAAATGGATGTGAAAATATTAAGTTACTCTCCTTCCTGGATAGCTCTTTGGAAAATGAAAGATTTCGCGGGACAGTAAAATGACTGGGAGGGCACCACGCCGAGTGTTCCTTGATTTCCCTCCTTTGCTTTTCCTGTCATTTTCCTCGTTTATTCTTCTGTGCATATATGGTGGTTTTGCATCGGTTCTAATTACGCTCCTAGGTTTCAGTATTTCAAGAGCGCCCCTTCGGTCTCCCCATTCTGTCCAGAAGGGAGAATGTATTTGCATCATTATAAGGTACTCCTCAACTTTATCACCCTCTTCGACTCTTGGCAGACGGACGGATCCTCTCCGACCAGAAGTGCCATTTAAAATTGAAAGTCTCACGAGAGTCACCTGCATATTCCACACCAGCCCCAATTCCTAATTCCTAATCCATGTTTCCTCAAAGGAGGCACATGTATTATTTTCAGAGTAGAGACTGGTGGATGGGCGAGTTCTCAGGAGCCTTGGGCTCCCGGTTTGGGGTTGTACCTGCTGGCACAGTCAGCTGGATCCCCGCGAAGGAGGACGGCTGGAAACCGCAAGGAAAAAAGAAAGCACCCCCTAGTGTCTCACCCCGACAATTAGTCAGTCCCCCTTGATTCTAAAACAGCAGTGTTTGTTTCTGCGAATGAATATGATCTAGGAGAAAAACCTTAAGAAGCCTAATGTATTTTTTAATAGCACATTTATTACCACTCTACTGCTCTCATTACAAATATAAAAGGTCATCAAAATGTAGAAGACTTTTGTCAGATTATCTAGCTCTCAGGGCACAAATAAGCATTTCATGGCCCGTGGAAATTAACAACTCGATCCCTTACCAGGAAGCACGTCAGTTCCTCTCTATAATTCCTCCTAAACATCATAACTAGTCAGAATAGATTTACACATGAGAAGGTCACACATCTTCCCCTGGGAAACACTCTCCCGTTCAACTGCATTTTGATGCATGACTTTACGGAGAACAGTGTGTTTCACAGCACATTCTGACCTCCCTTTCTCGACTTGGGAACTGAAAGGCATGAACAACAATGGGAGATGTGTTTTTAGTCATTTATAGCAAAGACAGTTGAGTTTGGTTTCGTTTAGAGTTAATTGTACATTTTGAGTGATTCGGTTTGGGCAAAACCCAAAGCATATTTTGCAAATCGCTTTTCCCATTAAATGCTAAAACCCTTTATTTTTAAAAGGAAATGTGATCCATATGTTTGGAATTTGTTTACACTAAAATTATAAAAGGTATGTATATATATTTTATTCATGTTCCAGAAGCTTTCTGCACCATTTTGTCCCTCTTTCAAAAATCAAGAGGTCACGTATTGCCAAAAAGTAATGAGAGCAAATCCATAAATGTTAGAAAGCTTGATTTTATGATTCCTTATGGTCTGACCTTAGAAAAACATGTCTTTGGTTTTCAATCATCCATTGTAGAGAAAACGCCCTTTCTTTGGAAAAACCTGTACCAAGCAGGGCTTTTAGGGCAGTGAGTTCTCCTTGTATAAAATGGCTTTGTTTTGCCTACCCTCATCAAGCTACTTGACCAAATTAAATTCAGAAAATGATTTAATTCAGTAAGAAAAAAGAAATTAAGAATTTATGAAATGCTTGTTTATTAAAATCCATATGCAAAATTGTCAAGTTCAATTCTGGGGGCTCACTGAACATGAGGAGGTTTCGCGCAGTCCAAAATCTCCCCCCCCACACCTGAAACTAATATAACATGCATTAACTATAGTTCAATAATAAAAAAAAAAACAAGTTTAAATCTCCCCCGTGAAAAAAAAGAAGGCCAAGAAGAGATAAAGACCCCAGATGTTCCTTCATAATGAGGCTGAAGACGAAGATGAATTTATCTTTGCCTAGAATCATGAAGTTGTCATTTGCTTAGAGCAGGGATCGGCCAACTGCTTGTGAAAAGGTCCAGAGAGTAAATATTTTCGGCTTTGCAAATCATGTGGTTTCTGTCACGACTGCTCAGTTCTGCCACTGTAGTGCAAAAGCAGTCATAGGTAAAATGTATGTGAATCGATGTGGTTGTGTACCAATAAAACTTTATTAACGGAAACAGAAGGCAGGAGGAGTTTGGCCCCTGGGTCGCAGTTTGCCAAGCGCCTGGCTTAGAGCTACTTTTAAAAATATATAACGCTAGGAGTGCCTGGGTGGCTCAGTCAGTTAAGCATCCGACTTCAACTCAGGTCAGGATCTCACAGTTCCTGAATTCCAGCCCTGCGTCGGGCTCTGTGCCGACAGCTCAGAGCCTAGAGCCTGCTTCGGGTTCTGTGTCTCCCTCTCTCTCTGCCCCTACCCCCGCTCTTTCCCTCAAAATTAAATAAACATTAAAAAAAACTAATAAAAAATAAAATAAAATAAAATAAAAATATATAACTCTATTTGGTATATACCTAAGGTCACTTTTGAGAAAAACTGACCTTGGATGCCGAAAGACAAGAATCAACTTTTCATCTCTTCTCCTACTACTTGTGTTCTTGGGACTCTGATTTTGAGATGCCGAGAATTAACTCACTAAGAGACTGACGACACCTTGCCCCTTGTGCTCAGAAACACTAATCAGGTGCCTAAAGATGGGGTATTTGCAGCCTGATGTGCACTTTCAGACCCTGTGTCACGGGCACCATATTCTTTAATGAATGTGAGCAACACTGAAATGTTTGAGAAGAGCTTAGTTTTCTACTAGCATGATGCCGGCCTGGTTATCCTGTTTTCAATGTGTCTTTAATAGTCCCTTTGCGTAATTAACACACTCTGTTGACTTGTGGTCAATGGTTGCAAACCCAAGCATTGTACTATAGTCTCATGCTTGTAGAGCAAGCAACTGAGGGCACAGGCTATAGAGCCAGGCCATGTTGAAGCAAACATCCGATCTGCCACTGACTAGCTGCGTGACCTTGAAAAGATGTCAATGTCAATGTTGATGCTTCTGATCTCTCTCGTGGTGATAAACTCTCAGTGTTTGTCAGAGCATGTACATCTGAATAAACAACAAAGTAAAACCAACATTTTCCGCCTTTTCCTGCAGAGAGTTGTAGCTACATGACCACGATCTGGACAATGAGAACAAAAGCGGTAGGATTTATTAATTCTGTTTTCTAAAGCTCAATAAGATATGTTATATGTGGATTTTTAAAAACTCTGTTTGGGATTCAGTGGGCCTCAGTGTATTGACGTCTTTCATCATCTCCAAAGATTCTCAGCCTTCATCACTTCAAAATTACTTCTCTCCAATCTCGCTGCCTGCCTCTCTCTCCCTTCTGTTTGTGAGACTCCAATGAAACATACATTAAGCTTTATGACTATCTTCTGTCTCTTCCGAGTTTCATCCTTTGGGTTGTGCTTCATTTTGAACTGTATCCTTGGGCTTATTCTCGGTTGTCAATCTTGCTATTTCCCATTGTCATATTTTTCAAATCCAGAATTCCTGTCTGGCTTTTTTTACAAAATTGTTACATCAATTTTTATATCTTTCAGTTCTTTGTCAATTTCTTAAGGTTTTGTTTTCAAACGTTGTTGTTTAACGATAAGAATCTTTGTTGTTTTTACAGTCTACATGTGATCAGTCCAATCACTGTAGTCTGCTGTTGTCTCTGTTAGTTCTTGCCCATATGGTCTTGTCTCTTTGCATGTCTAGTTAACTTTGGTCATGTGCCTGATATTACACCAGAGGTATTATTGGTAGGAATAACTGGAAGACTAAGGTGATATTTTCTTAGTTATACTTGCCTCTGTTAGGACCTGGGGCTAGTGCTTGTGATTTAGTATCACCTTGATCTAAGTTTTAGGTATGAGATTTTTCTGAGGGAAAATCGGAGTTTTGCAAAGCCGGGTTTCAGATGAGGCAAGGGTTAGTTTGCCTCCAGTTTGCCTTTGTTCTAGGGCACAATCCTTTGCTGCCCTGCCTAAACAAGATTTAGATTTTTGTTCTCCTAGTCCTTTGGGGTCGCCAAAAGGACAACTAAGCATCCCCCCAGGACACAGGCAGCTCCAAGAGCTTTGCTCATCTTTTCTGAGTTAGCAGCCTCTCTAGAGCGTCAGACCAATAATCTCACAGTATCTTATTGGCTCTTGGACGCTTCTTGGGTTTTAAAAATAATCCATATAGCTTTTATAGTTGTAGGAGGATTGGTCCATATCACGGAGCTTGTATCACCAGAAGTGGAAATCCTGAGATTTCTACTCCTACTTGTAAGGGGGAGGGAATGCATACTTTTCTTCCCTCACTGATAGCCATCTTTACTTTGGAACATGGTTGAAGTGATGGCCAATCTTAGACCTTGCAAATGAACACGCTTCTTGAGAGGAAGGCGGAGAAACCAGATAAAAGAGACCCGGAAGTCTGGAGCACACCAAACACACAAGCCCGGACTGCCTATCTTTGGACAACTACACACAGTGGTAATAATCCACTGCCGGTTTGGACCTCTGTGACGCACAGGTGAACGCATATCCCAATCAAAAGAGCAAGTTATTTCACCTCCGTGGTAGATGCTGGTCATGATGCTTCCCCTGATTTCAAGCAAGCAGGACGCAAGCGGGCTCCGAACCTGCTTATGTGTTTCTTCTTCTCCTGTTGAGCGTTCGTGCACCCCTGCCTCTACTGTGGGAGTATGCCCGAGCTGGCCTGCTGAAGGGATATGAAAGACATGTGGATGGGGGTTAACATGTAGCAGAATCAACCCAGCTGAGACCATCCTCGATCAACCTGGGTCAGCCCAGGTGACCTGCAGCTGACCATAGGTGAACGAGCAAGCCCAGCCGAGACCAGCAGAACCAGCGGCTGAGCCATACGCTCAAGTGCCGTGATAAATGGCTGTCATTATAAGCCACTGAATTTTGGCGAGGTTGGTCACACAGCGCTAAGTGCTAATGATTACATGGAGATAAGTATAATACTTACCTCGTAGTTTTCTTTCTCGACTTAACGGAGTTATTTCAGATATGCCCCTTAAACTAGTCAACGGTACATAGTAAGCACTCAAAAAGTATTATCTACTCATATCTTGGCTACTGTCATTATTACTATAACTATTGCTGAGACCCGCAATTCCTCCAAACCAGGAAATTCAATGATCATCAGATGTAATTGACTCCAATGTCTAAATTACCGATATTTTCTAAGGGATTGTTATTCCTTTTGTCCTTCTCCCCTCTCCCTTCTTATGAAATCCCACCTCCCGGGGCACCTGGGTGGCTCAGGCCGGTTAAGCGTCCAGCTCTTGGTTTCGGTTCAGGTCACGGTCTCGTGGCTTCCTGGGTTTGAGCCTCACATCGGGCTCTGTGCCGGCAGCGTGGAGCCCTGCCTGGGATTCTCTCTCTCCCTCTCCCTCGGCCCCTCCCCTACTTGTGCTGTCTGCGTCTCTCTCAAAACAAATAAATACGCTTTTAAAAAAGTAAACGATAAAATCTTACCTCTCATATTTAGTACCTCATTTTGCCGGTTTCTTTTGAGCATTGCATAGACGAAGCATACGAATAGTTGGGTGAGTTCTCTGGTGTGATCTCTGAGTTGGCATAGGGAAGCCATAGCCTGTGTGGCACGCCCATTGCCGAATCTGGAGTCACGAGGCAGGAATGTCAGCCCTGCTTTTCCTGCCAATGAGTTATAGGACCTACATAGGTCACTTCAGATCTCCAGGCTAAGTTTCTTCACACAAGGACTGAGATATTTGATGGCAGACTGGATCTTACTGGTCATTACATCCCCAAGGTTGATACACTATAGATGCGGGGCGAATGTTTATTGATTTTATTGAATGGAATGGAACCAATTCAATTGAGTGAATTGAATTAAGGGAATTGGCTAAACCTCAGAAAATTCCTTTTCAGCTTAGTCTTTCCATAATTTTACCACATTTTTCCTTTTAAATCTCCTCTTCTAAGCAACACCTCTCCGTTCTAAACAAAATAAAGTACAATCACTTTCTAGTAGAAATCACTTTCATCCTTCCTTTTTAATGCATGTTGTTCTTTGAAGCAAACTGTGCGCAGAAGATGCTAAGATTAGCCATTTCCTGTGTGTCCACAGATTTTTGTTTTCCTCCCTTGTTCTCCTCAACCTTGCGCCACTGACCGTGCCGTGGGAACAAGATGGGGAGGGATCCTTCATCAGGAGAAGGATTTACTTTTTCTATTATTATTTTAATGCAATAGAAAATTTCAATAATGTTACAGAGAGTGTGACATGTGAGAGCATGAGGGCTCTCAGTTTCCCACTTTGGAACTTCAAACCGCTGGAAGCCAGCCTGCAATTTGAATCTTAAACTGGCCTCTTTTAAAATGTTTCTCTTCAATATGCTGACTTAAGCTTTTTATTTACGTTTATCCATTTATTTTGAGACAGAGAGAGAGAGAGGGGGAGACAGAGAGAGAGAGAGAGAGAGAGAGAGAGAGAGACTCCTGAGCTGGCTCCATACTGTTAGCATAGAGCCCAATGCGGGGCTCGAACTCACGAACCATGAGATCATGACCTGAGCTGAAACCCAGAGTCAGAGGCTTAACGGACTTAAGCCCCAACTTAAGCTTTTCAGTAGTGTTTCTTATTCATTGTTTTGTCTGAATTAAAAATGAAAAAACAGGGGCGCCTGGGTGGCTCGGTCGGTTAAGCATCCGACTTCGGCTCAGGTCATGATCTCACGGTCCATGCGTTCGAGCCCCACGTCGGGCTCTCTGCTGACCGCTCAGAGCCTGGAGCCTGTTTCAGATTCTGTGTCAACCTCTCTCTCTGACCCTCCGCCATTCATGCTCTGTCTCTCTCTGTCTCAAATAAATAAATGTTAAAATTAAAAAAAAAAAAAAAGAAAGAAAAAACAGTTGACTATAAATATAACTGTATGTAATGTTATTGTCACAAACAAAATAAAATCTTCTCTGACCACAAGAACTAAGATATACTATCTTAAGGTTGTCAGGAAGGTGGGCACAAAGTTGATGGGGAAACTTGTAGTGTAATACCTATTAAGACAGCATCTTTGGGGCACCTGGGTGGCTCAGTCAGTTAAGCGTCCAAATCTTGACTTCAGCTCAGGTCACGATCTCACGGTTTGTGAGTTCGGGCCCCGCGTCGGGCTCCGTGCTGACAGCACGGAGCCTGCTTGGGATTCTCTCTCTCCCTCTTTCTTTCTCCCTCCCTGGCTCGAGCTCTTTCTCTCTCACAAAATAAAATAATAAATAAGCATTTCTTTAAAAAAAGACAACATCTTTGGTTTTAAGTGGAGAGGAATTCTATACTTTGTATTTCTTTGTATTTCCTGATACCAGCATTGGGAGATTCCAGGTCTGAATTGCCAGAATTGTTAAAACGTCAGGTCTGATTTGGGGGTCGGGGAGAGTTTTTGACACTAACCTGATGAGGTTTTGTAATGAATATGACAAGATACACCGGTTAAGAAATGAGATGGTGATTCCACCACTTACAGGAAGAGAACAAAGATCATGTTCCATCCACCAAAAGGAAAATGAGAGAAAAAGCTATGAACAGCTATGGCAGATAACGTGCTGTATTGTCTTCCTGGGAACACAGGACCGCTACATTTCCCAGCCTGCCTTGCAGCTGAAGGGGGCCACAGGACTAAGTCCTGGCCAGTAGAATGCGATAGAACGCGACGTAAGCCATTTTCTTCCCCAGTTCTTGGAAACCTCTCACAAAACCCTTCATTCTTCTATTCTTTGCTAGGAATATAGAATTTCTTGGGAGATTTTTCAGTCCATCTATGTTACAGAATTACCCCGAAACTTCGCGTCTTCAAACAAAAATAACTATTTTCTTTGTGCACGATTCTATAGTTCAGCGTTTTGAGAAGGGCTCAGCCGGGCCACTCTTCTGTAGACCTTGTTTTAGGATCACCCATGGGGCTGGTGGGTTGGTCAAGGGGCCAGCTGAGGTAGTTCATCTGTGCTCCGAGTGGTCTCTAACTAATACAAGGGGAATGACACTTCTCTCAAGTATGAGAAATATTTCTATTATTATGACATTCAAAATATAGTTATAATATAAAGCCATAAACTGCTCTTCTGGGACTCTTAAGCCTCCTTTAGTTGATAGTTAATAGAGAGTTTTACTATCTATACAAGTGTCACACATACGTTAACTCATTTCACTCAGGTACCAACCAAAGAAATACGTAAGAGGACCGGGCGCTCTTTAGAGACAAAAAACACCAGGCTCGGTGTTAAATGATGCACAGAGACCACAGAGGTAGAATTAGCAGGGAAGACACTGAAATCTGGGTCTACTATCTTTTATTTCAGCAGACGCATCACCATTATGTAGGAAAATTCTCGGATCACTCACTGTGCTCAGGGCAGGGCAGGCGGCAACACTGACCTTAGCTTGCAAACTAACACTCCCTGGAGAAAAAAACAGTAATTTAATTAGGGCTCTTTGGGAACAATAGGAAGTCGGTTTGTGACACTGAGCCCGACACGGGGCTCAATCTCAGGAACCGAGAGATCGTGACCTGAGCTGAAATCAAGAGTCTATCACTCAACCAAATGAGCCACCCAGGCGCCCCTTTAACGTTCTTATTGCGGTATAATTCAAAATTCACATACTAGAAGATGAACCATTTTATATTTTAAAATTTTACATTTTAAACCAACAATTCGGGGCGCCCGGGGGGCTCACTGGGTTAAGGGTCCAACTCTCGGCTTCAGCTCGGGTCACGATCTCGCGGTTCCTGAGTTCGAGCCCCGCGCAGGGCTTCGCGCTGAGGGTGCTGGGGTTGCGCGCTCTCTGCGCCCCGCCCCCCCCCCCCCCCCCCGCGCTGTCTCTGTCTCCCTCAAAAAATAAATAAATAAACTTAAAAAAAAAATGAAGTAACAATTCAGTGGCACTTAGTACATTCACACTGTTGTACAACCACCACCTCAATGCTTCACGGTTTATACCCCTGAAAGAGCTGCCTGCTTTTGAAAATAAATGTTATGGGAACACAGTCTCGCCCACTCATTCACATACCGTCTAGAGCGTCTTTCACACTCTGGTGGCAGAGTTGAATAGTTGCAACAGAGCCGATATAGCCCTAAAGCCGAAAATATTTCCCTCCCTGGCTTTTCACAGAGAAATGTCCTGACCCCTGGGATAAAGGCATCACAACCACTATCCTTGAGACCTTGACGTGGTGCATTACCCTTAAGCTACTTTTCTCCTTTAATCTGCGCCGGCCAAGACTTAGTGTGGGACGTTTCTGGTTAAAATAAGAAATCCGTGCTGGTGACAGCTTCTCTCATTCTCTTTGCTTCTCCTTCTTCCTTCCCTCTTTCTTTTCCTCCCTTTGAACAATGCTGATCTTTGCTCAGTAGCAAAGGTGGAAGAGACGTGCTGCACTTGTCGTGACCGGCGGGGGGATCAGCGCTCTGCTTGGGGGGGGGGGGGTGGCGCGGAAAGACCTACCTGGCTTGGTCGGGAAAGGGTCCCTGCAGCTGGGGCCCATGGTGGACGGAAGCCTGGTGCTGCCCTTTGTGACTTTTATCCGTCCTTTAAAGTGCAAGCAAATCTTCTGGGTGGGGCAAGGGGGCTTGTTAAAAAGCAGATTCTGATTTAGTAAGTCTGGGGTGGAGCCTGAAACTCTGCGTATCTAAGGAACTCCAAGGAGGTGACAACACTGTTGAATAGCAAAGTGTGCACCGGTTCCCAAACAAGGCTAATGCCCGAGTTCTGTCCCCAGATTCTGATGAACTTGGTCTGGGGTATGGCTTGGACCTCCCGACGCACAAAATTCCCCGGTTTGATTCGAACATGCGGCAAAGTTTGAGAGACAGTGTGCCAGAGTTCAGGGGGGTGAGGATTGCAGTTGGGTCATCAATGAGTGACTTCAAAAAAGATTATCGCTGAATATGAATAAGGATAATATTAATTCAAAATCAGCTTGACTGTCTCCCCATCACCCAACAAGCGACTTCTATAAACTGTCCTCCATTGTGTAACCAATTTGGGCTCTCAGGGGAATCCATGTAATTCAAAGCTGGATGCATTTTACAAATAAGTGATCTGATTTCATTACTCTTTTTCCTGGGAATTGTGCCTGGCCGAGCTGTGATCAGCTTCCTGCCTCTCATTGTATCAATAAATACGTCAGCATCAGGCCACTGGGACCTCATCTACACCGCGAGCAGAATGTGCAAGACGATCCAACAGTTAATGTTTTAGACTTGTCTCTTCCCATTTCCAAATTACACACTTATTGTATTCAGGCAAAATCAACAGGAGGCCAAGTCTGCAGATGTTTGAAAACTTCCAGATGATTCCTTAAGTTGTTCGTTTTTCATCCTGATGTAAAGATGCCTACGTTCATGGTCTTTATTGTACATTTTTAAAGTGTTCCAATAAACTCAAGTGTTCCAGTCCCATCTTCCATGTCTCCAGACCAGGATAGAAGACACATAAATGTTTATTAACAAGACCAAAATGCTAGCTGATGAACCACTACCCCCCATCTGGGCTCTTAAAGCCTACGACTATCCAGGCTACTCCCCACAGATTTTTTTTTTTATTAATTTTTTTTTTTAACATTTAGTCACCTTGGAGAGAGAGAGAGAGACAGAGCGTGAGCAGGGGAGGGGCAGAGAGAGAAGGAGACACAGAATCCGAAGCAGGCTCCGGGCTCCGGGCTGCCAGCACAGAGCCCGACGCGGGGCTCGAACCCATGAACCGTGAGATCACGATCTGAGCCGGAATCGGACACTTAGCTGACGAAGCCACCCAGGTGCCTACTCCCCACAGAGTATCTTCGGAGCCTTGTCTTCCGTTCCCCCAGGGATCAAAATCCATTTTTAAGACAAGCCCCCCTCGCCCCACCCCCACCACCAGTACCACCTGCTTTCTCTCCACTGCAGCCCATTTTCTGGGTAACGGAGCCTGTTCCCAGCTTAGATCACGTCAAAAAGGGCGACGTCCGCAGAACTCAACCTTTTCTATACTCAACCTTTGCCACACACGGTTGCTCCCATTCGTGATCGGGGCTTTCCGTCAGTGGTTCCCAAAATGGGTCCCTGGACCTGCGGCACGGCCGCGCCCGACAAGCTTGCTACCAATGCAGACTCCGGGGCTCCAAACCAGGCCAACTGACTCAGGCGCTCTGGGAGCGGGCCCAGGAAGCCGAGCCACAAGCCCTCCAGGTGGCTCTGACACGGGCTCGGGTCTGAGAAGGGCTGGGGTAGACGAACGCAGTCGCCCCCTGATTTCTGAGGTCCTGCCACCATCAGGTGTATCACAGGCGTGAAATGTGCCCGCACCAAATGCCAGGGGCACGCAACCGCCGCCAGTTCCGTCACATGGGAGGTTGGGTCCAGATGCGCTCCACACATCTCGTCCTGGGGCTCGGGCTGGAGCCGCGGGAAGCAGCCGGGCTTAGCATTCTCTTGGCAGAAGTCAGAAGCTCCCAAGGGGCTAATCTCCCTAAGGCCTAGCCTCACAACTGACACATCATCTCTTCTGCCCTCACTCTATCGGCCCCAGCCGGTCGCATAGCCGAGCCCGATGGGACAGAGAAATCAAGTCCTGTGCAGGTGATGGCCGGGCGGGGGAGGGTGAGGAGGAGAGAAGAAGGGAGTGAACATTTGCCGAAGAAAAATCTAGCAGAGCACACCGGGACGGTGAGGAGACGAACCCAGTGCGGACCTTGCCAGCTACTGAACGCCACCGAGGTATTTCGGAAGGGTGGCCGTGAGCCTGCAGACAGCCTGTGTCACTCTCTCGCATTCACGTGCTACACCCTAGACAAAGCGTTTCCGTCCACATTTCCTTTCCGGTTCTACTTCTAAAGAACACATGCAGTCTGAACTTTACAAAAAAAAAAAAAAAAAAAAAAACAAGGGAGACACCCGCCGCCGCGGGGGGGCCGCGCGCCCCGCGCCCCCCGGGTTGTTTCCACTTTGGAAAGCTGACCAAATATTTTTCTCGCCTACTGTGTTTTTTTAAGGAGAAAACTCTCCTAAATTCCCATCGTTGGCTCTCGAATCACGTTCGACCGGCAAGAGCCAAAAGGAAACGGTCTTCCCTGAAGACGCAGTGGAGACAGGATCAATCATGTGCCAGGCATGGAATCGTTGCTGGGGACGGCACTGTCATGCCCGGGAGGCGGAGAAGGCAACTCAACAGCCCCCATCCCCCACCTCCACCCCGGCCTGCGTGTCTTCAGTTCCGTGTCTGGGACATCGGGCCCAGTGAATGTTCGTTGGGCTGAAAATACATGGATTCAGCTCAAGATGCCAAGCCAACTAGCAAATTCTAAGCTCAGTGTCTTTTTTTTGTTTAAGTGTATTTATTTTGAGAGAGAGAGACAGAGTGTGCGCATGGGGGAGGGGCAGAGAGGGTAGGGGTGGGGGGAGAGAAAGAATCCCAAGCAGGCTCCATGCTGCCAGCACAGAGCCAGATGTGGGGCTTAAACCCACAAACCATGAGATCACGACCTGAGCCCAAGTCAAGAGCTGTATGCTTGACTGACCGAGCCACCCAGGTGTCCCTAAGCTCAGTGTCTTTTGACAGGCCCTGGCCATGGTGGCATCTGAAAGCGACACTGATGGGGGCGCTTGGGTGGCTCGGTCGGCTGAGCATCTGACTTCATCTCAGATCACGATCTCACGGTCCGTGGGTTCGAGCCCCGCGTTGGGCTCTGTGCTGACAGCTCGGGGCCTGGAGCCTGCTTCGGATTCTGGGTCTCCCTCTCTCTCTCTGCCCCTCGCCCGCTCATACGCTGTCTCTCTCTGTCTCTCAAAAAATGAATGAACGTTAAATAAATAAATAAATATTAATAAAAGCCACACTCATGAACAGATTTTGAAAGATGGTACAAACATACCAAACAAATACCACCATATTCACTGGGTGAATTCTTGATTGAGGCTGGCAAAAAAAAAAAAAAAAAAAAAACCATGTGTCACATTCAGTAGTAATTTTTTTACAACTCTTCAGACACCAACAAGACGATTCCCCCAATCACTGAGCTGATAGAAGCCGCATTTTACTTATGATTTTGAAGTTTTCCTATTTCATAGATATTGTCATGTCTCAGGGTTTCATTTGGGAGGCAGCAGAGGACGTCTCTTCCCTTTAACTCCCTTCCCGTTTGCCTCCAGCATCACCTCTCAGAGAGGGGAGCAGAAGGAAGTCCGTTCCAGAAGGATTTCTGTCCCTCGTTCATGACACACCTGCTATGAGCCAGGCACTCAAGGGTAAATAAAAGCACCACGTAGCACAAAGCAGAGCCCTGCCACAAGGCAAGGCCCCAAATCTTGCTTCATTTCTCGCTGTTTGTGGCGGACACACCCTAAGGTGACCCCCCCAGTGAGTCATGCCCTCGTACGAGTCCCTCCTTTTGAGTGTGAGCAGAAGCTGTGATTGGTTTCTAACCAACAGAATATGGCAAAGGTGATGGGACGTCATTTCCATGTTTAGCCTGTTACATGGCAGAGGTGACAGGATGTCACTCCCTTGGTGACATTATAGAAGACTCCATCTTAGCAGACTGGAGACAGATACTTTTCTGCTGGCACACCGGCATGTTGCAAACAAGCCATGGAAAGACCACATGGCAGGGAACCGCTGGCGGCCTCCAGGACCTCGGAGTAGTTTCCCGGCAACAGCCAGCAAGTTGCTGGAAGCTCAGTCCTCCAACCACCACTTCTTCTAACAACCAGGAGGAGCTTGGAAGAGAATCTTCCCCAGTCCAGCCTCTGATGAGCATGCAACCCAGCCAGCACCTTGACTGCAGCCTTGTAAAGCCTCCGAGTTTGCTCTTACGCAGCAATAGCAAACCAATACATACAATACTATGTACCTATAACGCATATAATACTATACTGAATTTTCTTCTTATTATTATTATTGGTCATCAGTTTAATTCTCGAGAAGACTAGAATCTGGGGTATGTCCTACTCAGAGAGAGAAACCCACTGTGGGCTTTTAACGTCGAGGGGGAACACCGACAGCTCTTTTCCTGTAAGTCACGTAAGGCCTGTTAAGGCCTTTCCTGTAAGGCCACACTGCCCAGAGGTGGCCCCAGCAGAACTGGGAATCCCTCAGGGGGTCTCCCTCACTTGCGTCCCATGGCCAGAAGCCCACTGATTTCTCCGGCTGACGTAAATCCACACAGACTCCTCCACGATTGTCCGACGCGATGATTATGACACTAAAGTTACCCGCAGGCACACATTCACCTCTCAACTCTCTCAACTTTCTCTTCAAGGAGTTCATAGAAAATGTGCTCCTTCTCCCAGGTAGGAGAGGGACTCCACAGGTATGAATTTTGATGAACTGTAACCTTCAGCATGTTTTGCAGCATTTCATTTGTTTTGCCACGCGGATTCCAGGTCCCATGATTTGGTATTTAATAGCTTACAGAAAATAGAGACATAGCATCTGGTTTTTAAAATGTGGTCCTCTAGAATAAATTGCACATCGACACAAAAATATTTATAGTAGTTCTGACATAAAATTGTTCTTCCATTCCTAAACTTAAATCACATTTCTATATTATGGGTAGCAGTTTCTATTTCAAATCTCAACTGTTCTTAGTTGAACTTTCAACCTGGCTCAGAAATCCTAAGGAAGATCAATTCTTTCAACTGCACTGAGAACTGATTCGATTTATAAATATCTCCACAAACATCCTTTTTTCCTTATCTTCTCTACTGTCACGGGGTCTTGGATTCCTCTAGTAGATGTCCACCTAGCATTATCAAACTACAATGAAAGTCTCCTATGAAATGTTAAATTGGGTTCCTAATACAAAATAATTCTTTCTGTTCCATGTTTTATCCTTAATGTGGCATGTGACTGTGGAGATCTTTTCAACTCTGACTTTCAACAAACCCATAAAAGCTTCCAACATCCCTCAAGTCCCATGGTCTTGGGTCTCCTTAAATCTTTATTTTCCTCTGCAGCACCTGTGTGGCTCAGTCGGTTAAGCATCCAACTCTTGATTTTGGCTCAGGTCATGATCTCAAGGTTCGTGAGTTCGAGCCCCACGTTGTGCTCTGTGCTGACAGCAAGGGGCCTGCTTGAGACTGTCTCTCTCCCTCTCTATCTCTGCCTCTACCTGTTTGTACTTTCTCTCTCTCTCTCTCTCTCAAAAGAAATAAACTTAAAAAAAATCTTTGTTTTCTTCTTCTGCAGGAACTTAGAGTCTGAACTTAAATGGTCATAACTGATCACCCAAGTCTATTACATTTTTTACAGTATTTAACTGTTTTCAGAGACTGTCTGTGTGTGAAGAGAATTATATAAGCCTATGGTGCAAATCCATGTTACGAGAGAAACAAAGTCACTTCCAATCCATTTGATTCTGGTCTCGAGGTTAATGCCACCCATGACAAGTATGGCTCCTTTAATGCTGTCTGTAACAGTTGCATCACGACCAATCAGCCTTGCTACTCAACGTGTGGTCTGCGGACCAGTAGCATGAGCATCACTGGGACGCATTAGAAACGCAGAATCGCAGCCTCCGCCCGAGACCCACTGAATCCCAAAGAAGAGCCTCTCGTGTGCGCAATAATGCTGGAGGAGCTCGGTTCCGTGACATACTGTGAGTCCGGGTGGATTGAACATCTCGCATTTGTGGCCAGTCCTGTTTTCCCCAGTCTGGGTAAACTAGATGTGGACGCGCTGAGCTGACTTCCTACTGGGCTGCCTCCGTGTCAAATATTTCCGTGTCAAAATATATCGCGAGATAGAGTGAAAAGAATTTTAAAAGCCATTGGTAAAGCCCAAATGCCGTCTGTTTATTTATGACGACCTGCTGTTAAGGTATCGATAGCATGTGACGTTTCCAGATCCAGCACTTCTGGGTGATTTAGGTGTCATGGGAAATTAAGAGCAATGCCGTGATTGTGTAAGATGTGAATGTTAAGGGAAGCTGGGTGAAGGGTGTGTGGAAACTCTCTGTGCTGTCTTCACAGCTTCTGCATAAATCAAAAACTCTTCCAAAATAAAAAGCTTGTTTTTTTAAAAATGCAAGATGTGGCTTGCAATTTAGGCAAGTGAACCCCTCCCCCGTAAAAAACTTTTCAAGTGATACTGTGCAAAAAGCTAAATACATCAAAAGTGGGAAAGAATAGAGCAATGGAAATAAACACACGGCTTACACATTAACCACGTTTTTTCACCCGGTGTCATAACAGCATATACGTATTTGTTTAGCAAACCCAGTGGAGTCCTGGGTTGGTTCGTTTTTTTTTGGTTTTTTTTTTTGTTTGTTTTTTTGGTATGAAGAAGCCAAAAAAAGAACAAAAGAAGAATGAGTAATCAGCACTAGAGTGCCAGAAATTTGATAAATATATATATTCGGAATATGAAATTATAGCAGAATCTCCCTTAGGCGGTTTGTCTCGCCTCTCCCTCCGAATATCTACATCTTAGTGAAAAAAGGATACACTTAAAAGGAGCTATAGCCATCATCCCATATATGAAGTACTCAAGTTTTATTTTATTGGTCAGGATTCTGTCTGGCAAACGCTGGAATCCATTCTCTGGTGAGTTTAAGCAGGAAAGGGTTTATTGAAAGATATTCAGTAGCTCCGGAATCATGGAAGGGCTGCAAAAACAAACCCAAGGCGTAGCTTCCAGGAAAAATGCCAAAACCATGCTGCAAATTAGCCTGATTTGGGGGAGGGTGGAGGGGGGGACACCACCGCTGCTGTGCTGTTACCACTACCAAGCCCAGACTTCAGCTTGATTGCAGATGATTGCGTTCCAGACTCCCGCTCTTCTGCATCAGGAACTCAAGCTCACAGCCACTGCGCCCGCCCCTGAAAGGCAGCCGATCGGACTGTCATCCCTGCCAGCGCAAAGGAAGCTCGCTGCAAGCCTGTTTCCTTCCTAGCTCAGCTCCGATTCTAGGTCTTGGGTGGTTTTTTTAATTCTAAAGGGCCGAGTCTCGGTGACATGCCACATCCTAGCCCCCAAAGAGCCCTGGGGGGGGGGGGGTTGAGCTCTGATTCTACATGTGAGAGGTAAAACCTGGGGTGACCACCAATGGCAAAGTTCCCCGGTTTCAGCAATTAAAATCCCACATCCCAGGAAACCTCTGGGTCAGTGAGTGAGAACTCATAACTCGTGTGTTTGCCCGAGTATAGAAAGGCTTTGCCAAAGAGGCTGGGTAGCCACGACGATTGATGGCACGTACCCCCTACAGTGATCAATACGTGATGATGCAAAGATCAATTTGAGACACTTGCATCTGTAGTCACATTGGCCACTAGACCCACTGACCCCTATCTGATGAATGGACTCATCTCCCTTTCTATCGTCCTCACTCCTTCCCCAATTCATGGGTCATAGTTTGTTCCTGGTCACACGTGGTTATCTATATCGCGTGCAAATAATTTTCCTGGTCACCTCGCACTTCTTCTGTAGGTTATTTGTGCCTGACAATGACAAAGTTGGATTTCAAGTGGCCGTTGCATGTTCAACACCCCCCCACCACCACCACCACCACACACACTTGGGCTAGTTTTCAGGGCAGACGCCGAAAATTGTCCAACACTCATTCCATTGGGCTTCCAGCATGGCTCTCTGTAACACAGAGGCTGGAAAGCTGCGAACTTTCCCAGGTCCCTTTGAGCTCGGGTTTCTCATGAGCCCCAGAGTCCTTAGAACGGCTCCCGGTCCCTGCTTGTTGCGGGCTCATTCCCTTGCTGCATCGTCTCGACGTGTTTATCCCGGTTTGGTCTGCTCGTTGTTTTTCCCCGAACCCTGCAGAGATGCTAGGGCTTCAGACCCTTGTACCGGCTGTTCCCTCCGCCAGGAATGCTCTTTCCAAATATCCACATGGCTTGCTCCCTCAATTCTTCAGGCCTTTCTCCAATGCACCTTCGCACTGACACCGTCTCTGGCCACTTTTCCTAAAATTACAGCACGCTTCCCCATACTGCCACCAACTCGTCTCGCCTTTAATTTTCTCCTTAGCACCTGTCACCATCTAACATTAATATACTCTCTATTGTATCTCCTTCTTCTTGTTGCTTGTCTATTTCCCCACGTAAAATGTACGGTCCCATGGGGCAGTATTTTTGTTCCGTTTTGTCCACTGTTCTATCCCCGCACTCAGAACATGGCAGATGCGCATAATAGAACATAATAGATGCACAATAAATCATTGTCGAATCATTGTCCAGCTGAAGATGTCAGGTCGCCCTGGATTCGGTCCAAAATACAAAACTCCCTCGATAAAAATGTCAGTATGTGCTAATAGAAGAGCGAAAAGTGTCGTGGAAAACGAAAGAAGAGAGACAATAGCCAGAAAAGGTTTTGGAAAAACAAACAGATTAATAAAGGGGGACCAGCCCTGTGACATACTACATTATAAACTCACCCCCACCTTCCACAGGCGTTGTAGAAATTAGCGAATGGAAGGCGACCACGGAGTCGGCGCAGCCCACAGTAACGGTGCCCACAGCGCCACTAAAGCTTCTGTCTGCTTCCTGCCCGCTTCCCTGGTCTGCGTTCCCGTTGTTTCGCTATTATCGTCCCCGTTCTGCCTTGGCAATCTTCCTTCCCTTTACCGGATCCTCAGCATTGAAAAAAGTAGAGCATAGTAAAGCATAGCATCGTAAGAAGTGGCATAGTAAAAAGCATGTTGCAATTTATCCCAAATCTGGATGTGTTATACCAACACGATTTTTTCAAGTTTCTGATACCTAAAAAAGCAAATGGCCCATGTCAAAAATAACTTGTAACAGGTGAAAAGGCAGTAAGAGAAAGGCAAATTAAATGCACATTGAGATACCATTTCTCATATATTAATTCAGCAAATGTAAAGATAAATTTGGGGAGCTTGGGTGGCTCAGTTGAGTGGCCACCTCTTGATTTCAGCTCAGGTCATGACCCCAGGGTCATGGGATTGAGCCCCGCATCGGACTCCATGCTGAGCGTGGAGTGTGCTTAGGATTCTCTCTCACCCTCTGCCCCCTTCTCCCACTCACGTGTTCTCTCTAAAATAAAATAAAACAAAACAAAATAAAATAAAATAAAATAATAAATTTAACAGAAGATTATTGGTAAGAATTTGGAGAAAGAAGCACTCCCATATGTTGCCGGTTGGGGTATAAGCTGGTACCACTTGTAGGGAGAGCAAGTTACCCATTTCAGTCCTAATTATGAATACGCTCAAGAATCCTACTGTCACAAATTTCTTTTTTTTTAACGTTTTATATTATTTTCTGAGAGACAGAGAGAGACAGCACGTGAGCAGGGGGGTGAGCAGAGAGGGAGACACAGAATCCAAAGCAGGCTCCAGGCTCTGAGCTGTGAGCACCGAGCCCGACGTGGGGCTCGAACCCATGAACGGTGAGACCCTGACCTGAGCTGAAGCCGATCATTCAACCGACTGAACCACCCGGGCGCCCCTACTTTCAGAAATTTATTCCACAAATACTAGTGTATGTGGGTGGAGCTCATTCGTTGCAGTAGGACTCGTAATAGCCAAATATTTTAAGGAACTTGTATGACCATTAAGAGAGAACTATTTCAATAAGTTACGGTGCATCCATACAGTAGAATATTGTCGCGTTATTTTACAAGTGAGAACATTTGAATATACACAGGTATGATGCAATAACCAAGATACATGTTCCATGGAAAGCGTGAGGCGTAGAACTATGTGCATTTTAGGCGAGTTTTTAAAAAAATACGTACCCACGTGTTTGTTTGGATAGCCCTGAAGTATGATTGGAATGGTGCATAAGACATTTTGCCAGTGTTGGCTGCCTCCAGGTTGGGGAACTGGGTGCCCGGAGGAGGCAGGTAAGAGGGAGATTTATCATTGTAAGCCCTTTGGTACTTACTGCCTTTTAAACCGTGTGAACGTATTCTCTATTTCTAAAAGGGCTTGTCAGCTTGAGGTCGGCCTGACCTGGAAGTGCTTCAAGAAGGAGCACTGAACACAAACTGCTTTCTTCTCGCTTTTGCCCCAGGCTCTTCTCACCCGGAACACAGATGGAGTGTGGAGAAATCTGGAAGCCAGGTTGTCCAGGAAAGACTGGGCGAGCTTATGCTGATTCATTGCCGGTGCAATCTGCCTCCTAACCTCATCAGGTAACTAATAACGAATTCACTGGCTCTTCGTTCTGTTGTTTTTTTGCCCAGAAACGTGGAATGTCACAGATAGCCGTGTTTTGACAGGAATTGCACGCACACTCAAACATACAAAATTCCAGAACGAAAGTCTTTAAAAGCAACAATTCTCTGTCTCTCTCGCTTAGAGCCCAACAACCGATCGATCCTAAGATATGGCTGTATTGTTTTGTTTTGTTTTGTTTTGTTTTGTTTTGTTTTGAGAGAGGGCGAAAGCTTGAGCAGGGGAAGGGCAGAGAGAGAGAATCCCAAGCAGGCTCCACACTGTGAGAGCAGAGCCCGATGCAGGGCTCGATCCCATGAATCATGAGCTCATGACCTGAGCCGAGATCAAGAGCCGGAAGCTCAACCAACTGAGCCACCCAAGTGCCCCATGGCTGTGTTTTATGTTTGATGCTTCAGACCGACAGCTTGGACTTACCCCATACTACCACTAGATATCTTGCTGGAGGAGCTCCCTTCCTTGGGCCAAAAGCTTGGGAAGGGAAAGGAAATAATTAAGTTTCTTAAGCGAGTACAATCACGCAGCGCACACACAACTTTGGAATTGGAACTTAGAGTCGGAAAATTCAAAACTGGAGCCACAAAGTGCAAAATTCAAACTGAAATTCCGCCGTAAGAAAAAAATCCAAATGCCATCACTCAATCGCACCATTTTGTTTCCAAAAACTGGCAAAACTACAAAGGCCACAAAAAAAACTTAATCTTTTTTCGTTTTTCTCTTGGTATGAAGTGTTTCAGGTATGCGGAAAAAAAAAAAGTAGAGAGAATATTCTAAACAATGTCCATGCACCTACAAAAATCTTTGTCAAATCTTAATCTGTTTATCATTCCCATGCTCGCTTTATGCTTTTATAACACGTGTAGGGATCTGCAAACAATATATAATCCTATTTTTAATGCTTTCAACATTATATACATGATATTCTGGGTCCGCCATTCGACAGCTTCCTTTTTGCACTCAACTTTTCTTGCATTGGGCTCTGTGCTATCACCACAGAGCCCACTTTGGATCCTCTCTCTCCCTCTCTGCCCCTCCCCTGCTTGTTCTCTCTCTCTCTCTTTCTCTCTTTCTCTCGAAAATAAATAAATAAAAACATTGCAAATCATTGCCTTTTTGCACTTGAAGATAGTTCTTTCTCTTTTTCTTCTCTTCTTCTAATTTTAATTTCAGACTTTCAACTATAAAAACTCGAAGTTCTGACACCAATGATCTCAAACTGTGCAAAGCAACCCAAAAGTCTTACAAGCATTTCTCTTCAGTGCACTTGAAAAAATTTAGAATAGAAGCAAAAGGTGTGGCTTTCAAAGGAAAGTCTCCCACTGTTGCAGCTACCAACACTTTATTTCTGTATTTGTTGTCTAATCTTCTCCAAGAACCAAACGGCAAAGTGTTTATTATATCTTGTCTCTGAGTGATATGCAAACTTTTCTCTTCTTTTTCTTTGTGGTGTGGTTATGGACAAATTCTACAACTGATGACAATTTCCCCCACACCTATGACCATCTGAAAGCATCCTTAGGAGAGCTATTTGGAGTCCAGTTAAGGTTCCTCCAGAAGCCAACTCTGAGCCAAGGGTGTGAGCACAAGTAATCTATTTGGAAAGTGGTCCCAGGACACTGGCGGGAGAAAAGGGGAAGTGAGACAGAGAGTCATTGAATATAGGGTTTGGTATCATGCAGATTATCTGTGGGCAACAGGGGCTTAATTCTTCTGGGCACGCCAAAAATCTGGATAAAACCCGTGCCTCAGAGTTATCCCGCCTGAAGGACAAGGGAGCTGAGGTATTGATACGCCAACTCCCATCAGTCATCGGTCAAGACAGCTCCCAGGGAGTGGAAGTTCCCCAGGTCCTCCCAATTGCCGTTGGTACCCCAACAGCGATGCTATCTCTGGAAGCCAGAGAATGTTCCTAGTTTAGAGAAAGTGCCTCACGTGTGTGCCCAGAGAAAGCACAAACTCTCTGGACCTAATCTCATGGCCTCTAGAATGGACAGGTGACTGCTCTCATTTGTGAATCTTATAATCAAAAGCAAAGAGGCAAAGTTGAGTTTGGAAAGAATTTGTTTCTCACTGCCTTGTCGACTCAGGTTAATGTTCAAACAAACAAACAAACAAACAAAACCCAAACAACTGTGGAATATAAAAGAGCACGAAACACAAAAATGAAGCATTCTCCTGTCACCTAGAGAGAAGCACCATTAATCACTTGTCTCTGCATATGCGGTTCTCCCCAGTTTTCACACCAAAGTTGAAGTGTCTTTATACCATCTTATAAGCTACCTCATCACGGAATGTATCATGAAAAGTACCCCACATCATTTCACGGTCTTAAAAGGGCGTTCGTTTATCTGAAGAGCTGGCATTACGCTGAATGAAGGTACACAATTCATTTAACCAATTCGGCCAGTGTCCTAGGCCTTTGGTTTTGTCTCTTCCCAATTTTCAGTGCTTCGATGACATTCTTCGATGATATGCCTTTACATACACACACCTTTTTCCTTTGCCTGAATTCCTAGATGAGCAATCACCTGTTCAAATGGGGCTCAAACTCAACGATCCGTGAGATCACGACCTGAGCTGAAATCAAGGGTTCGGACGCTTAACCAACCGAGCCGCCCAGGCGCCCCTAAAAGCACTTTTACAGCTTCTAATACCTGTGCCAAATTGTCCCCTTGAAAGGTTGTTCTAATTTACACACACTGATTCGGGGTGTGAGGGGCTGTTTGAAGACACGAAAGATTTTACCTCGTGGCAAGAGTTACAGCACTTGCTCTGAGAGAAGCGACAGCTTCCAGACCTGTCCGTGTACCCCGGGCTTACTTTAAGTTTGGCGTATATTTGCACGTCAACACGCTGAGAGATTCCAACACGTCTTGGAGGCTAACAGACAAAACGAGAGTGCTAAGTCATGAATGCCAAGCTTGTCTCTGCAAGCATTGTTTAAAATCTGTGACAACCGCTAAATTGCCGTCTTAAGGACCTGCCCCCCATCAGGTGGGCTCCATGTCCTTGCTTCACTGAAAAAATTCCTCCGCAAAATCCAGTTACGTGATGTGATAGAAGGTGCTGAATTAATTCCCCATGAGACGTTCATGGGTAACGACGTGCTTTCTTTCCTTCAACACTTAATAGGGGCCTATTATGTCCCAACGAGCTGTGCGAGGATTAAAGATGCAAAGCCCAGAGGCCTTCACACAATGGAGGCAACTTTTAAATTGCTTGAGAGTGAGGACCTCCAACACTTAATTCAAAAATTGTCATATCACAAAGGAAGAAATGCAAACGGCGAAAAGAAAAAAACAAGAAAGGTCCAAAGGGCCGAGTATTTCTGAAAGTGCTGGCACGCCGATCAGCTGCTGTCCTGACTGACGTCGCTTCCACGCAAGCCCTGCGGGAAGTGAGAGCTCCAATCCTGCCCCTCCTCCAGGCCTTCTTGTAGAAACTTCTGGAAGTGCTGCTTTCCAAGAAGGCAGGCCTGCAGTCGCCTGGGCAGCAGAAACCCTTCCATTTCCTGCAAGATGCCAGCTGCCTCCCTGGGCTGCTATGTCTCCCTCTCCTGCCACTCACTGTCACCCGGGCCTCACCAGGGAGACAGCTGACAATCTCACCCTTCCGTCAGAGGCTCGGTCCAGCTCTTAACTACCTTATTCCCACCGCTTTGTCCTTCCGCTCCACCAACCTTTCATGTTATTTCTGCTTGCCTGTGTCGAGCCACACTTTTCTTTTCTTCGAACCTATAGATGCACCTAAAGAAAACTCCAGAGAGAAGCTATGAGTCGCTTTGCTTCCAGAAAACCTCAAATGGGGTCTGTAGTTGTTGCGTACGGAAATCTTATAGGGGCTTCAAAAAGATCACAGACGTGTTATCTTACGTAACACCTTTATTTTTCAGCTGCGGTACATTTAACATGAAAATTTTTTTTCGTTGATTTTGAGGTCACACTCGCGTGTGGCCTTTTTCCTCTCCAGAGAAGTTAAAAATCAGGAGCCCAAGACTGTCGGTCGTGTTCTCACCCTATCCCTCCAGGAAAAGCTTCTTGGAGCAAGTGACTACCTTAATTTCCATAGAGGAAGGGGGCCCGTCAGGTGCACAAGAGACTGAGTTTTTGTGCGTGTGTTCTACAAATTATAAAATGCCTCTCCACTGAAAGACGTGTAGCAGCATCCTTGGCCTCTCTCTGCTAGATGCCACTAACACCTCCCCAACAGTCATGACAATACAAAATGTCTCCAGACTCCAAATATTCCCTGGGGGAATGAAATCATCCAAGTAGAAAACTGCTCGTCTACACTGCATGGAGCATGAATGTTCCCAAAGCAGCATGAGCTTGGAGAAGACCACATTTTGTTTGCTCTCCACGAGCTAGCTGGGCACCGTTTGGTTAGCTTCCCCATAGAAATAAGAGTCATCAGGCTGAGACGTCTGTGCATGGGAATCTTATGAATATAAGGCTATTTATGACCACATCAATAACTTGGGACTTGGAGAACAAAGGGATTGGTTGAGAATAACAGACCTCACCATTAAATGGAGTGACAGAAAAAATTAGAAATAGTACGCAGAGGAGGATTGCCTATCTGGGTGTTCAAACTCAATGGATTTGTCCAGTCCCAGAGAAAAAAGGAAACCTTGGTCAATGAATTGGGCCAGGATAGGCTACGTGGGTTGGCCATAGTGGTCGGGATGCTGGCATAAGGTAAAGGCATTCAAGGGAATGTGATTAGTGTGGATGTATCGGGCTCCCTCAGACTCCTGTATGCAAATGGACTGGGCCAGTTTGGTACACATAGAGTCAGCAGTTAGGAGGCCACTGTAGGGGTTCAGATGGGGGATGATGGTGCCCTGGGCTGGAGTGCTGTCAGTATATGGCATCTCCTACTGGGAGTAGCTAAAGAATCAACCCGAGCATAAGCTCTAGAGTTACTTAGCTCTCCAGTCACTTACGGTGAGACATTTCATCTTTCCAGGCGCTGGTTGGGGTTTTGTCAGACTAGGGGTCCAAGTCAATATTGTCTGAGGGCCTTTCCAGTCTCCTCCTCTCCTCAGCATACGTTGGCCAACCACCCCGTGTAGACGGAATTAGCAAGGAAAAGCTACCCGAGCACCTTCCCGCTTGCTTCGGAACTACAAGCAGGAGGCCAGTGTTTTGGAGGCTGATGAAGTCTCGAGAAGAGGCTCTGATCCTCTCTGAGAGCCAAGTCCAGAGCAGGCGGGCAGACATATTCCTAGACGCGCTGACAGCTCGTTTACGCCAGAACCCAATACGTCATCTTTCTGGGTTATCGCCAAAACTCTTCACCCCGTCTGATGGGGCGACTCCTGAGTCAATCTCCGGGGTGGGGAATTGACTGGTTTAGTGGAATCTGACTGGTTTAGGCATGAGTTACCTAAACTAATGACTGAGGCTAGGGGGTTGGGATTGGTTCGATCCAATCAGAGCCTCGCATTGAAGCTTGGAGGGGAGTCAGCGCTGCGAAGTGCGTAGCTCCTACCCAGCGGAGGCAGGTAGACTGCGGAGTCCCCCGCGATGCCCTGCACGGTGTACGCAAATATCTAATATAGAGAATAAAAGAGAACACTGCCAGAAGACGCTCTCATTAGAATCCAGTCTTCGCTCCACGGCACTGGTGTGGCTCACGTGGTTGTATGACGGCAGGGAGTATCCAAATGGAATTAATTTATGTACTGCTAACCCACAATATTCAACACTCTGATACGTACAAACACATGATTTATTTCCACCGCACGGATGGTGCAAACATGTAATGTTAGCACCAAGCCCAAACACTCCGAGGGCGAGGCCG
>NW_024420331.1:3043217-3046972 GCF_014898765.1 Herpailurus yagouaroundi
CGGCCTCGCCCTCGGAGTGTTTGGGCTTGGTGCTAACATTACATGTTGCGTGCTTCGTGGGCCACCCTATTGCGCCAGGCCAGGTGATTTGCCCTGGCCAATGAAATGGAACATTGGTGGCAAGAGCCAGCTGGCAGTTGCTGCCAGGCTCTCTCTTTTCCCTCTGCCATGACAACCGGCAGCCGCTACTCTGTCACCTTGGTGTCACAGTGAACACAAGAAGGAGCAGAGCCAGGGGTGAGCCACAATGAATACAGATTGTGAGCGAGAGCAAAGTCGTGGCTGTGATAAGTCATGAGAGTTGGGGACCCATTTGTTACTGCCGCATAGCCGACCCTATCCGACTCAGTCATCCCCACAAGTGATTCTGCTACACAGCCGTGATCGAAAATCACAGACATAAACGCACTTGAATATCACACGTACGTACACATTCGAGTGGGCTGGTGTTCGTAAGATAAAATACGTGAGTCCTGAGATGCTGATCTTTCTCCAGGCTTGGAGATTCCTGGGTGATAAATGAAATTCTCATGAATGAACCCTCTATGAAAAATTCTACTCATCACCGCTGAAGAGTTACCTCTCCCCCTCCAACACACACAAAATCTGTGAAAACACAATGGCTTTCTCTGAGGCTTTGTTCAGTTCTCTTTGAATATGAATTAATTCCTCATGGCTTTATAAGGAATTTTAAAATGAATGGAACCAATTACTCCCTGTGTTTTTTCCATCACACCCCTGCAGAAATGGGCCTTTCTAGACTCCAAATTCCCCTGCAAGGAGGATCTAGGCAAAATCAGCCCCATTTTGACGAATGTGCTGGTTGTGGAACCAGGCTGAAAGTGATTTCTTAAAAAGCTGGTCTCCTTCCGTTTTGTAAGAACTGTGCTTTTAAGTCATGGAAAAGCTGAACTGCCACGGTGAAATCCAGGATAGATGTGTGTCTCTTTAACAGAACAAAAGCGCTGGACCCGTCCGATAGTTTCGGCCCAAGACAAACTTATCGATTAAAAAAAAAAAAAAAATCCATCAGCACGCTTGGAAATGCGGGAACTTTGATCCTCTGCCATAGCATCTTGGGCAAGGCTGACGTAGCCGCGGAGGGCAAAGCACGAAGAGGGGCTTACTCACCAAAACGCAACTTGGGTCGGCACGAAGCGTGCTACGGGAAGGCAGGCTGGGGCTCCGGCGGGGGGAGAAGCTGAGAGGACCAGCGGGGCCCGAGAGGTGATGCATTCGGGCTGCAGAGAAGGGGCCCCGAGCCAATCCTTGAGTCCCTCGAATCCTAACAGAGGCGTCCAGTGACTCACTGGATCCTAAGTGGACTGAGGTCTTACAGCAAATAATATGCAGCAGGGGATGTCTATGGTAAATCAAACAACTGTTATGTTTTCCCATAGGATGAGTATTCCCTTAAATGCGTACATTTAAAACCCTGAAAGATGGCCATCTTTCAGCCCGGTAGACATACAAAACTACCCACGTCCATCCATCTCATGAATTCCAGAACCTTCTACGCCGTGCGGCCCAAACTATTTCATGGCAACCCGCTGCAGCAAATTCCGAATCCCGTTCATTATGAGAAAAAAAAATGTATTAAGAGTTCTGTATGGATTGTGCAGATCGTGCAGCCTGCAAATAACTCTTATTTCTTCCCATTTCAACAATTCTCTGCCTCTCTCTTACCCTCATCTGGGTTGGATGAATAACTCTGACATGCTTAAGATAAAATCAAACATAAATTGGCTGACTGGGTCTCTTGCTTGCGCTTCACTTAACACAGCAAAAACTACTCCACCTTTTCAAAGGTCAGAGATTCCCTGATCACTTAAGCAGAGAGAAGACCATCATAAATTCATTATTTGAAGCTTTTAAGGAGAATGCATGTTTCTAGGTTCATTTCAGCAAAATTGAAATATTAGAAGGAAAAGGAAGCGGGAAAAGGGAAGGGGGGCAGTGTATCACTTTTGAAAAAAAAAAAAAAAAAAAACAAAAAAAACCCGACTCTCAGAAATCGCCGAAGAAATGCTCAAAATAGCGGGAAAAGACAGAATTCCTTTTATTTACACCGTGGACGTATTATTTCCTAAATAGTATTTGATGCCGGGGGCGCCCGGGTGGCTCAGTCGGTTAAGCGTCCGACTTCAGCTCGGGTCATGATCTCGAGGTTTGTGAGTTGGAGCCCCAAAGCATCCGGCTCACTGCTGTCAGCACAGAGCCTGGAGCCTCCTTCGGATCCTCTGTCCCCCACTGTCTCTGCCCCTCCCCCGCTGGTTCTCGCTCTCTCTCTCTCTCTCTCTCTCTCAAAACAAATAAACTTTAAAAAAAAATAGTATTTGACGCTGTATCCCTTCCTTGTTCTCTTAGATCAAAACCTGATGGTTGTGAATAAATGTGTGGTTTTGTTCTCAAGATTCCTTCCACAGACTTTGCGAATTGGCTGGACCCAAATATTAGTGGCAGACGGGGCCTGCCTAATTTTTTCTTCTCTGGAGCAAGTCACGAGGCCGAGAGAACCCTACAGCTATTTCTGGATATTTCTTATTCCCAAGCACGATAGAGGTATAAAGAAGAAAGGGCAAACATCAGTGCCTTCAAGTTTCAAGGAATTGCAATCCAATGGAATTTAAACCAATATAAAAATGCAGGTTAACAGGATGATATTTGTCTTTACCTTTCTTGGACTTAGATTACATGCTGATCAGGTCCATTTTATCAGAGCTAGGGTGCCCTTCCGTCATTAAACAATAAAAGTTCTGTTTCTACCCACGCGCTACGTTTGTATACTAATATACGTCGAAATTGATCTCATCAAAAGCTTAACTAGACACGCAGGACTCATAAAGGGAGGAAACATGGGCCATAAATATTAGAGTTTTTTAACTGGAAACAAATTTGGGTTACGAATTGCCAGCTCTGGGGCGGGAACGTCTGAGCAATTTTCCTGCTGGCCTGGCAAAGCATTGTTTTTGTCTCGTAACCCAGAGCCCGGGGGGTCGTAAGCAGAGTCACAACTGAGACGTTGCGTTTCTGCAAAGAAATCGAATCGTAAGAGACATTGTACGCGGAACGCATCATCCCTCAAGCTCCCCTAATATAATACATCAGACAAAATACATCAATTAAAATAATGTAACAAAACGCGGAGGAAAGTAGGAACGAGAAAATTGCTCGTGGAACTTCAAAGGTACCACATGTACCCCGAATTCCCCTGAGCATTTCCTGGATGGGAAAAACGCGGCGCGAGGAAACATGCTTTCCAGCTGCAAAGCCCAAATGCAGAGACTGACGGAGAGGGCTCGGGTTCTAGCTCTTCGAATAAAACGCCAGGTGTTTACCTCAAAGACCGCCTGGAAGAGACAAGTACAATCGGACGCCTAGGAATGAGACTCAAAGCAGCTGAAACGTGAAGTGACAACCGTCCACGCAGCATCGACCCGAGGCCTCAGCCCAGGGGAGCGCCAAGTGTGAGCCGGTGTCGGGCTCCGACTCTCCCGAGCGAAGTGAGGAAGGCCCGTCCGGAGCCCTGGCCCCGATCCACGCAGAGGAAAGGTCATCCCATCGCACCCCGCCCTGCACCCCCGAAACCCACTCTTCGGAAACTCAAGTACGCGTCCTTCAGGAAAAAATGGGAACGCTAAGTCACATTTGAGGGTGATGGAATTTTCCTCCACAGAAGAGACTTTGCTCAGCTGTTAATTAAAAGGGCATCCAGGGGCGCCTGGGTGGCGCATTCGGTTGAGCATCCGACTTCA
>NW_024420331.1:3047072-3075594 GCF_014898765.1 Herpailurus yagouaroundi
AAATAAACGTTGAAAAAAAAAAATTTAAAAAAAAAAAAAAAAAAAAGGGCATCCGGCCAAGCCATTTATAAAGGTTCGGCCTCCAAGAAAAAAAATAATAATAATAGCAAGGACAAGGGATTCACTTTTCTTGAACTTTTCTGTTAAGGAAATGGGTTCTGTGTGCTTGCAAAGCTGGGGATTTGAGTCTTTAAATGCACTGCTCTGCCTGGGTTTTGAGCGTATCCAAGAGCACGGGCTAAAAAAGAACACGCATGTGGGGCTTTATCGAAGTTGTGGGGATGACGATGTTCTGGAAACGAGAACTGCAGGAACTGTGACTTTCCACACGCTGGCCATGAACGATCTAGTAATTTCATCAAGCGATGAAAGGCTGTGGAGATACAACCAAGGCAGCGGGAGGGGACGGGGGGGGGGGGGGGGGGGAGACACACGGACACTTAGTTTTATGAGTGGGATGATTAATTTAGGGTCGGGATCACCGCTGAGTTGGGCTGATAGGTGGTGTGGAAGTAAAGGTTTATTATTTGCCCAAGCGCATTACTTGGCCAAGGCACTGTGAACCCAGCGGCTGTAGTATAGACCGTGGTGTTCTAAGAAATGCACATTTGAGGTCAATTTATTCCAAACGAAAAACCGGCCTTTCTTTTGATTAGCGAAGATGGTCAGGATCACGATTCGGATCATTCAACCTTCGACGAGGGACGTGACGGTGGATATGCCAACGGAACTTTCCGAGAGAACAGCCACCAGGTCCAATTCTCCGCCTCAAGGAAGTAAATGTCTAATTTTTCCACATCCTCCCTTCTTCCTCCTGTCTTTTTGCCTCCTTTGTGCTTCCTTGGGGCCCGTTTTCCAAACTTTCGATTGTTATTTCGGTGGTATCTTTATTTTTTTTTTTCAATGTTTATTTATTTTTTTTGGGACAGAGAGAGACAGAGCATGAACGGGGGAGGGGCAGAGAGAGAGGGAGACACAGAATCGGAAACAGGCTCCAGGCTCCGAGCCATCAGCCCAGAGCCCGACGCGGGGCTCGAACTCCCGGACCGCGAGATCGTGACCTGGCTGAAGTCGGACGCTTAACCGACTGCGCCACCCAGGCGCCCCGGTGGTATCTTTATATTTGACAATTTGTCCACTCAAGCCCGATATTTTAAACATTTTTTTCATGTTTGTTTATTTATTTATTTTGAGAGAGAGAAAGAGAGAGAGGGCAGGGAGGGGAGGGGCAGGCAGAGAAGGAAAGAGAGAGAGAATCCCAGGCAGGCTTCACGCTGTCGGCACGGAGCCTGAGGCGGGGACCCGAACCCATGAACCGTGACATCATGACCTGAGCTGAAACCAAGAGTCTGACGCTTAACCGACTGAGCCACCCAGGCGCCCCCACTCAAGCCTGATTTTTAAGGACATTCTCGTGATATTTAACAGACACTGCTTGAGCTCTAATGCGACAGTCCTTGCCCTCGAGCTCCCTAGGGTGCTAATGGGCATTTATAGCTGACCCCCCTAATAATAAAGCACTAGAAGACAGGGACACTGTGGTACTCGTCTCTGAACCCAGTACCGATGCGATGCCTGCCTTACGTCAAAACCTCAACAGAGTTTTTCCAATAATTTTTCGAATAAACGTTTTCAAAGATCTCTGCAGGAATGAGTAAACGATGCACCAACATGTAGTTCAATGTTAAACACGTTGGGAACTCATCTTTTCCCAGTCTCATTTCTCTTCGTTTCTTTCAGAAACTCTAAAACCGTTTTTAACATCATCTATTCTTAAAAAAGGATTATTTTCTAGCAAAAGAAACTGAGGGGATATAAGCTGTTTCAAGCCACAGCAGCCTGTTTAAAAAGTGAAAAATTCAACTAACGCCGTACCCTGGGTAGAGACAGAGGAGGCCTCTACTGGCAACGATTTGAAAATATGTAGGGGCACCTGTGCGGCTCAGTCGGTTAAGTGTCTGTCTGACTCTTGATTTCAGCTCAGGTCATGATCTTAGGGTCGTGGGATCAAGCCCCAGGCCAGACTCCATGGGGCCTGCTTGAGAGTCTCTCTCTCTCCCTCAGCCCCTCTCCCCCACTCATGTTCTATCTCTTTCTCCCTCATTTTAAAATAAAAGAGAGGCACCTGGGTGGCTCAGTCGGTTAAGCATCTGACTTCAGCTCGAGTCATGATCTCACAGTTTGTGGGTTCGAGCCCCGCATTGGGCTCTGTGCGGGCAGCTGGGAGCCTGGAGCCTGCTTCGGATTCTGTGTCTCCGTCTCTCTCTGCCCCTTCCCCACTTGCACTCTCTCTCTCTCTCTCTCAAAAAGGAATAAACATTTAAAAACATAAAATAAATAAATAAAATAAAAGAATATGTAAATAAAGTCCCCTGACCAGCCATCTTCTTCACGGGTGACTACTAACGATGTATAAAAAGAGGAAGCGAAATATGTGAAACACAGGGAGAGAAAACCCAGATCTGCACCCCTATAGGGAGCTGGACACAGAAGAACAAGGGCTCTGAGGACCCGGATGTGGAGACCCCCAGGCAGATGGCCACCGAAGGCAAACATGAGCCTCTGTCCATGCTGCCTGCGTGCGCTTTGCTAATGATATAATTGGGAGGTTTACACCAGGCCCCAAAATTATTTGGTGTCTTTCATGGCTTCGTGTTCTTTTATGGTCATTTTGAAGTCCTTGGAGGCATTACAAAAAGATATTAGGAGAGTTACCTAAACGAATCTCCACTACCTTTCGCGAACGCTTTATAGCTGCGAAAACCCGTCACTTCCCGGATACTTTCGGGAGGTGGATGAGTTTGGGCAGAAACTCTACCCCCACCACTCTACCTTCATTAAACAGGGGCATCTGCATTTTGTCCTGGTTTGCTGAGTCTATCTGTATTCTTGGCATTCTGTGGGCAAGAACAGAAACATCCAGTTCAGAAAAACAAAATTAAACTCGTCACATAAGAACGTAAGAATATCAAAGAAGGAAGAAGAGGAGGCAGGGAGAGAAGAAGAAAAAAAGGAAAGTAATCATTTCATCCACTTCTAGTCACAGGAAGCACAGTCATTGGAAGTGGAAGTTATGGAGGAAACTCATTAAGTAATTCTGTGATTTAGAAAGCTGCAGAGTTTAGATGCTGATTTAAACCACACCTCTACTGTCAAAAGAATATAGAAGATCTGGAAGATTATAATACACATTCTACTCTACTTGGCCAAATAAAAGCACGGATCTCGACTTTGGTCTTACTGGGGTGGCCAATCTTAAGTGCAGCCAATGAGGGTGAAACGTCTCCAAGTTTCCAGGTCTTCTTCCTCTATTTGTAGGGGGGTGTGCACGGTGGGAAGAGGCAGAAACCACAGATCCATAGAGGCGGCCAATCATCTCCCTTCTAGGTCCCACCATTTTCCATCCCTTTACCTGGGAAGTAGACTGTCCTTGCTTTTTTAGTAACTCGTGGAGTCTTGAACGGGGCAGTGCTCGCCCCGAGCCACTGCTCGCCAACAGTCATTAAAGGCTATCCAGTTGTGTGACATGACTGAACAGATGATGCTGATTAAAATTGTATTTAAAGGGAGCACTTTCCTTTATTATTATTATATATATATATATATATTTTTTTTTTTACCTTTTTTGGAACCAGTTATGGGCACTGGGTGAGACAGACAAGGGGCACCACGGAAGTTTCCACTTCAGTAGTAGAGATGGGGAAAGTTAGTCCTCCTGATCACTTACAGAGCCATGAGAGAAACACGGAGCCCAGCTTTGGCTAGGTTTCCAGTTTGAAGCAGTGGTCCTCGACCAGGGGCATCTTGGCCCCAGGGGGCATTTGGCAACGTCTGGAGGCATTTTGTTTGTCACCACTGAGAGGCGGTGCTCCTGGAATCTAGTGGGAAAAGAGGCCCGAGATGCAGCTAAACATTTTACAACGTTCTTTTGGGCTCCCGGGCCCAGTTCCAGTGCGTGAAGGGTTCCCCACACCAACAAGCAATTCTGGGACACCAGTAGGGTATCTGAGAACTCGACTCCATTCTGACACCATCTACCCAGAGACAGCCTCAGATCCACAGGCCAGGGGCTCAGTCGCACGAGACCTCCCTCCACTTCCGAAGCCGATCACAAACCCAGGTCGTTACGCTTCTGACGAACTGGTTGTAAATCGGAGATTTCCCATGACCCCCTCCTTGGGTTCCATTTCTTGGCTAGAACGGCTCACAGAACTCAGGAAACCCATTTACTCACTAGATGACCGACGTGACTGATCAAACCATTGGCCATTGGTGATGGAATAAAACTGAGCCCCCGGCCTGGGGCCCTCACGCCGTGGGGGGGTGGAAGGGTGGGATTGAAAGTTCCGACGGTCTAACCACATGGGTGGCTCCCCTGGCAACCGATACTCATCCTTAGGTGCCTTCCAGAAGTCTCCTCACTAACATAAACACAGTTGTGGTGGCAAGGAGCTTGTTATGAATAGCAATACCCTCGTCACACCTCTGTGGCTCTGAAGGGACTTCAGGGACTGAGGACAAGAGAGCCAGTATCATAACAAAAGATGCTCCCTTTGTCTTATGGCTCAGGAAACCCAAAGGGTTTGGGGAGCTGTGCGCGGGAACCATGGACGGAGACCGAATATGTGTGAGAAATACATTTTGGTCACCTGAATGACCAAATGTACGGATTTCTTATAAATCACCATATCACAAATGCGCAGAAGAGTCCCCACCACAAAGAATTGCCTGGCCCCAAATGCCAATTTGCGCTGAGGCTGCAAAATCTTAGTCTAAGGAATATGTTGGAACTCATGCCTAGGGGAAATGTAAAGACAGTTGTGGCGTGACAAGCAAAACTGGGCAATTAATTTTTCAGCAGTATTGGTCCCAGTGCAGGCAGAAAACAGAAGGCCATTGAAACAAACACCGAACTTTAGGGAGATTTTTATCCACTGGGATTTCTGCCCCAAGCTTCTTACTCACAAGTAGCACCTATGTCTCTGTGGAAAAGCAGCTCTGAGGCCACCAGAAGCGACTCTGGCTGCAGAAAAGAGAGAGGAAAGCACGGGAGAACCCACATCATCTCGGGGCAGCCCTTCTCCAATGACTCGCGGGGCAGAAGGCGCCCTGGGTGCCTTCCCCTGATGGTAACTCCTCTGGGGTGGAAAGGCTCCCTCCAGGGGGCTTGTCAGGATCCCACGCGCTCACTGGTCCCCCCAGCCCATGCCCCTGTCACCTCTGCCCTATGACGAGCTTTTCCGCAAAATCACCTTCAGAGGGATCCTCACCTCCGGCTCTACCTGTGGGGACCCCAGCCCAGGACAGGGTTGACTCACAAGGGTGGACTGGTCTCGAGAGGTCTCGAAGGCCCGTGCGGTGTCCCCAGCGCCCCACCGTGACCACCACCCCGGCAGAGGTTCTAGAAGGGTGATGAGAAAGCCGCTGGACAGACTCTGGGGAGGGGTCTCTGGCTACCGGGATGGGAGTTGGCGCTGAGCAGGTGCAGCCCGGCCACAGGCGGCAGACAGGAGGAGCTATAAGCTTAGGAGGTCACTGAGAGACCACACTGAGGCCAAGGCATCCCCAGACGGCCCAGAAACCCCGGGTGGAGGGGAGCACTGAACACAGGCTCAGCCCCAACTCCTGTGCCGGGACAGAGAGCCAGGCACAGAACCGAACAGCGGGAGGAAGCCAGCACCCCTCTCACCTGGATGCTCTCAGGGACAGAGACCATGGCTTTGTTTTATAGGGTTTTTTGTTTTGGTTTGGGTTTTTTTTTTTTGGTTTTTTTTTGCATGCTCCAGTACCCAGCACAGGGTCAAGCTATGCTAAATAACCCAGTGGGTGCATGTCAAATGAACTAATTAATTAATTATCAAGAACCAACCTAGGAGTGGCTGGTGTAGCAGACACAGTCTAGGGTGGCCCCCATGATCTCTACCTCCTGGTGTTCACACTCTGGGTGAAAGTTTTCCTTTCTTCCCTTCTGGGTTCTTTGGCTGCTCTAATACTTAAATCAAAATTAAAAAAAAATTATTTTTTAATTGTTTTAATGTTTATTTATTTTTGAGAGACAGAGTGTGAGCAGGGGAGGGTTAGAGAGAGAGGGAGACACAGAATCTGAAGCAGGCTCCGGGCTCTGAGCTGTCAGCACAGAACCCGACATGGGGCTCGAACCGGCAAACTGCGAGATCATGACCTGAGCCTAAGTCGGATGCTTAACCGCTTGAGCCACCCAGGAAAAACCAATTTAATTCATACATACAGGAGTTCATAGAAATAGGAGACCAAGAAGTGACCACAGCAAGCAGCTTTTATACCTTGTAGACAAAGAAGCTGCAAACCTGTGAAGAATTGACGAAAGTCCGGGCTTGGGGTAGCAAATTAGTGAGAAGTAACAGGTTTGTTTCCACAGCCCTCTGGCCTTGGACCCCCATCTCCGGCAGGAAGGATGTCTCCCTTCCTCCGGGTTCGGGGCGGGCGCCTTCACGGGAGATTTATGTCCTGCTCCCAGGGCACACGGCAGGCCAGAGTGTCCTTGCACGGGCTGCTTCTTATGCGACTTGAATTCGAAACAATCAATGTGCCAAAGTGGCGTATTTGCGGGGCAGCCTGCCCTGAACCCCAGCATGAGCCACGGTGAAGTTCAGCCGTGCCTGCTTGACACGAAGCAGAAACACGCGCGGAGCAGGTGCACTGCCCCGCGCCCAGCCCAGAGGGCACGCTCGCTCCGGTTTTCCTGTCCATCCACCATCCCCCGTGTGCGCCGACCGGTCCTTAAACACAAAGGAGCGACCCGCCGTCCCTCCTCTCCTGCCTGGGCCCCGCCGCTTCTCGCCTCAGCGGGCCCCGGCCCCGGCCGACACGTGGCCCGGCTCGTCCTGGCCGTTTCCCAAGGACTGGGCCGACCCCGCACCATGTAGAAGCGGTGAGCTTTGTAGATACGGTTTTCACGGTTTCGCGTGGACCTTGAAGCCCAAGAGAAGTGCGAGAAAGAATCTTCCGGCAGATGGAACGTCATCAGCTGCTAGAATCTTCGAGTGCTAGAAATGGAAGGGATCCCCGAGATTCCGGGTCTGAAAGTCTCATCTCACAAAATAGGAGACTGGGTGGAGAGAGGAGGAGAAAGGAGCGGGATCCCCCAGGGAGAAGGCTGGTGAGACAGAATTCTCGAAACACCAGGTCTCTTGTCCCATCATACTCCTGTCCTTCAAATCCAGGCTGGAGACCTCTTGAACCTCCATCATTCTATGACCCGAGAATTTTCCCAAGCATCATGGCTGCCTCTGAAAGAACTTGTTCCCTCGCTTAAATCTTTTATATATTTATAAAAGATTTATAAATTTTTTATATATTTGGCTTTCCAGAGCTCTGCTGAAATCCTGGGCCAGAATCCTGTAAGAGGAAGGCCACGGTTGGTGCCTTTACCAGAAGGATTTGCTCAGTTAAAGGTCCCATTTTATAATCTGGTTCAAATGGCAGAGGTCTAGAATGGGAGTAATACTGGGCAAGCTCCATATCTTTTGTCATCCTTCTGTGCCCAAAGCAAGCGTTGGGCCATTAAAAAAAGAAAAAAAAGAGGGTTCTCTAAGATTGGACAGCATTTCAAATTTCCGTAATGGGGGTCATTACACACTTTTAAGACTTGAATAGTCCCACTGCCTCCCGGTTGGCTGTTTAAAAACACAAAGGGTTGGCAGAGTTTAGGTGAATTGCTCACATTTGTGGTTTTTATGTATAATTTTTAGACATAGGAAAGACAAAATAAGGTGCAAACCCCCCTTCATAAAAGGCCCCATCTGCTGCAAGGAAAAATATTGTTATCATGTGTGAAAATTCAACTACACGGTTAAGGGGAAAATCAGAGCATAATCTAAAAGTAAAAAAGATCACATGTTTCCTTAAATTCCATCTCTTAGCCTGTCTCCTCCAGTTCATTCCGGTATAAGATACACACAGCAGGCTTCAGCTCTCTGCAACTGTGGCCCCAAATAGAGCATTTGTTTTTAATCACGGAAGACTTGATTTTCATTCATTTACAGCCCAGGGTAACCACGAACTTATGTGGGAGTTCAGAACGAGGCTAGAGATGCCCTGGGCCCACCCCCGGAGAATCTGACTGGTCTGTGCTTTGGGCTCGCGGAGAATTGCTTTTCCCTGCCCGGTGCCCGGTGTCGGCTGCCAGTGAGCTCCGGGAGGGCGCCCGAGCCAGCTCATGGGGGTGGGGGGTGCTTTGCCGTGACATCTTGGGGGCCTCTGGCCGCCTGATGGTTCCCCTTGCTCGAAGGTCTCCGCCTCACTGCTGGATTTACTCTTCTGACCCTGCGAGGAAGGGGACCGATTGCTTATGGCCAACAGGATTGGAACAGTGACTTACAAATCACCAAGTGAAGGTGATTTGTCGGGATCCGCAAATGCAGTCTGTATTTAAGGCCATCTTCAAAATACAATTAATGTTGAAGGCCTGTTTTCCTTCTTGAGACAACGCCAAGAGTCTGGGGAGGTGTTCTGGGCCGGCTTTTATCTTAGGAAAAAGAAAAAAAATCTAGCACCGGGCGGTATCCTTGTCCATCCAATGGTTCAGAACAGGAAGTTTACCCCCATGCATCTACATCCAGTGAGTCCAGAGTTCTGTTGATTCAACAACTTGCCTTTTTTTTATTGTATTTATTAATTACTGACAAAACTCAAAAGAATATTTCTCGTATGCATGTTTCTTAAACCATTATAAAATATATTCCTGTGTTTGCATCACCGAAAGAATACCAGAAAATGAACATTACTATGGTTTTGTCCCCTACGTGCCCCATCCCAAACCCACTCCTTCTCCTGAAGTTTCTCAGCCTTACCGCTACTGATATTTAGGACCGGGTCATCCTTTCCTGTAGGAGGCTGTCCTGTGCATTGTAGAATGTTCACCGGCATCTCTGGCTTCTACCCACTAGAATGCCAATAGCACCTCCCCAGACATGAAAACTAAAAATGTCTCCTGGTCTTCCCAGTTTGAGAACCACCGATGTAAAGGTAAATCTTATCCTGAATTTTGTGTCATTTCTTGCTGATAGGTTTTAATCACCTATATTTGCATAAATGTTATTTGGTTTTGCTAAATATTTTTTTAATGTTTATTTATTTTGAGAGAGAGAGAGAGAGAGAGGCAGAGAGGGAAGGAGAGAATCCCAGGCAGGCTATCAGCAAACCGCGTTTGTGAGCAAACTGCGACATGGTGACCTGAGCCGCAATCAAGAGTCGGATGCTTAACCGAGCGAGCCGCTCAGGCGCCCTTAGTTTTGCTAAATATTAAACATTTTTTTACAATTCTTATATAGTCTACCATGGCGTGTCAACTATATTTCAATAAAAGATTCTTATAAATCCAATTGTTAAGAAGAATATATACAAAGACAATTAGGGCAAAAGGATGCATTGAATCCATTGATCAAATGGTAGACCACTGATATCTTTATAATATTGAGCACTGTGGTCGAAAATGTGTCCAAAAACTCTTTGGCATTCCCTCCAAAAGATAGGAATGAATTCTCCTCCTCTTGAGTGTGGGCTTGGCTTAGTGACTTGTCTCCAATAAATAGAAAAAAGCAGAAGTGACAGTGTGTGACTTCAGAGACCCTGTCCTTTAGATCGCTCACTCCGGGGGAGGCCAGCTGTCACGTTGCCATATGGAAAGACCCATGTGGTGAGGAACCGAGGGCCTCCAGCCAAGAGCCATGTAAGTAAGTGAGCTTGGATGTGGCTCCTCCAGCTCCGGTCAAGCTCCCAGATCACGGGACTGCTTGATTGCAGCCTCACGAAGCCCTCAAGCCAGAACCACCCGGCTACGCCGCTCCTGAAGACCTGACCTACGCGAGCGGTGAGATAAAAGTGTTGTTTGGCCCCACGAAGTGCGGCGTAATCCGTTCTCCTGCAAGAGATGACTCGTACGTGGGTTCGTTTCTATGACTATGGCATGACTCTCCATTTTTAGTAATTTTTAATGTTTATTTATTTTTGAGAAAGAGAGAGAGGGGCGCCTGGGTGGCTCAGTCGGTTAAGCGGCCGACTTCAGTCAGGTCACGATCTCGCGGTCCGTGAGTTCGAGCCCCGCGTCGGGCTCTGTGCTGACAGCTCAGAGCCTGGAGCCTGTTTCAGATTCTGTGTCTCCCTCTCTCTCTGCCCCTCCCCTGTTCATGCTTTGTCTCTCTCTGTCTCAAAAATAAATAAACGTTAAAAAAAAAAATTTAAAAAAAAAAAAACAAAACAAAGAGAGAGAGAGAGTGCAAGCAGGGGAGGGGCAGAGAGAGAGAGGGAGACAGAGTCCAGAGCAGGCTCCAGGCTCGAGCCGTCAGCACAGAGCCCGACGCGGGGCTCGAACCCACGAACTGTGAGATCATGACCTGAGCTGAAGTCGGACGCTCGGCCGACTGAGCCCCCCAGGCGCCCCCGTTTTTAGTAATCTTTAATGACATTCAATAAATCTGTGTCATTATTTCCAGTCAACTCGGTGGAAATTATTGTTAAATCCTTCAATTTTTTGATGCTGTTGTAATATCTTCTTTTCTTTTTCTGTTTGCTAGTGGTGAAATGAAACAGTTGATCTTGTGTGTTTATTTTGTATGCAGCAATTCCAAACATTTATCCACAGTGATCTGGAGTTTTCTACATAGATAATCATATTATCTGTGCATAATGAGAGTTCTTTTTTCTTCCCTTCCAATTCCTATGGTAATTTTGCTGGCCAGTATCCCTAATACAATAATGAATAGAACTTTTCTATTAGCAAGAAATTTTCTTACACATGATTTTCAAAGGAATACATTTAACCTGTCCTTATTATCATCTCTTTATAAATATTCTTCACAGAACATTACAGAAATTTTGTTCTCCTCTTTGTTTACCAGTATTTTTTACTATGAATAGTGAACTTTACGAAAAAAGCTTTTATGCATCTGTTGACCTGATTATATAATATCTCTCCTTCAGCCTCTTAATTAATAACATTAATTGGTTTTTCCCTTATTAAAACATCCTACTTTCCGAAACTGGACATTCACTTCTAAACCAATCTGGTCTCAATTTGGGAAGGAGAAATAAGGGTTTAACACCTAACATCCGTCCCCCCAAAAAGGTGTTAACCCATCCAATATGATTGTAACTTTTAGCAAGCAGAGAAGTATAAATGATTTGGGGTTTTATGTGTGCTCATAAAACAATTTTATTTATTACTGACAGCCTTGATCTACTGTAAAGGAGGATTTGCTCCAACTATAAGACATTCTTGAAAAGGCAAAACTATGGAGACAGTAAAAAGATCAGTGGTTTCTGGGGGCTAGTGGGAGAGGGGTGGGTAATAGTTGGAGCACGGGAGATCTTTAGGGCCGTGAAACTAGTCTGTATGTTATTATAAAGGTGGATACATGTCATTATATATTTGTCAAAATCATAGCATGCACAACACCACGCGTGAACCTTAATGTAAACTACGGACTTTGGGTGATAATGATGTGTCAATGTAGATTCATCAATTGTAACAAATGTACCACTCTGTTGGGGGGGGGGTGTTGATAACAGGGGAGGCTGTGCATGTGCAGAAGCAAGGAGATATGGGAAATCTCTGTACTTTCCACCCAATTTTGCTGTGAGTCTGAAACTGTTCTAAAAGATTTAAGTCTATTTTTTTTTTTCAAGAAGAGCAGGGGTTTGATTATTGTTTCGTGTTGGAACTGCATGCTGGAGGGATTCATGGGCCCTTGCTTTATCCCTAGATTCAACACATACTGAAACACGCTTGAAACACGCTTTTATACTTTTTTTTATTTTGCGAAGGATGGCACGGGGTAGCGGGAAAGGGGAAGGAAAGAGAGAGAGGTAAACCATTTTGAATATTACATTTCTAATTCACCACGTTAACACTCCGTGATTATTACTGGAAAATATTTGTGATTGCAAAAGCTTGCTATGGGTGGATTTGTTTTGATTCGATTTGTGTTGCTTTGTTTTTCAAGGAAACAGCGACCATCATAAATAGCAACCCACTCAACGCCACAGATGAGTTAATAGTGCCAGATCTTGTGATAGAGTCAGTGTGCTTGAAATCATACGTTGGGATTGCAATCATAATGTAAGTCTTTCTGGTGTATCTTTTTGTTATTTTTCTCTGTCTGAACCCACAATTTACCGGTGTCTCCATTCATTTATTGAGTGGGCCATACATGTAAGGCACCATCCTAAATGCGGTGTTCGGGCCTTCTGGAATAAACTAGAAGACTCTTCTGAGGTTTAACAAGCTATGCTGCCATCTAAACAATGTTTCACTCACAGTCTCAAGTCAAATTATCTGGCACCGCTACTAACAATGGCAGATTATGCTTCCTGTAGAGCTATTACTTATGAAAACAAGAAGAATGTAGGTCTCTTGTGAGGTAATAAATATGATTTTTTTCTCCTAAAGGAAAAATAGGAAAAAACTATTTTTAAAGACATATTGGCTCAAAGGAGAATGAATTACTCATTTTTCTTTTTTTTTTTTTTTTTTTAAAAAACCAACAATAATAGTGACTTCTTTCTGGTTTCAGACTGGGACCATAATTTTGATATCCTATTGTGCAACTTACTGCTTTAGGATTCAGAGGGTTTCATGAGGGTATCACAATGATAGTTGTCTCCTTCCCAGTTGAGTCAAAAAGACTTCTGGTTAAAAAAAAAAAAAAAACCAAAAACCCCAAACAGAAACCTTGTTTGTCTAGTTTGAAAGTTAGTCCGAGTGCTTTCATGGGACGACTGTGAACTGCTGTCCTTGGGCTGTGTAAATGTCCTGGGGCTGCTTCCGCACCACTACGGTGAAGCAGTAAAAGACTTATGGCCTCATTGAGTTTTCCAGGGAGTGTTTAGTGTCTGGATCCATTGAGACTTCCCTTCACACTATTGGGTAAATATTATATTGTATCTAAAGAAAGGACAGAACCTAAGTATGGTAAATTTCAAATGGTTTCGTTCTTTTCTAGCATGTTTGCTTGAGTGGGAAGAAACTAACCGAGGAACAACGTACAACGGTTGGTAAATTTTCACCACAATTTTTATAAAGCAGAACCAAAAAGTAACAGCGCTATTAGTCAAGGAAAATTTTCCTTGTCAAAGTGTATCTAGAGAGGTGTGGGAAAAAGAAGAAGTGATTTCATGGTAGACATTTCAGGGTTCATTAAAACACACTGGACTTCAGTTGTTTTATCTGAGTATTGGGTATAATAAGGACTTTTTGAGAGGCAGAATTAAATAAAAGAGCATATATGAGACCATATAAAACGAGCATAGTGTTTGCCTTACAACAGATGTTCTAAAAATGTTCATTTCTGAAAGAATAAAATACCCACGAGAAATACCTACTGTCACTCCCGTCGGCATTGGGAGAAGAGCCAGGGGCAATCTGGCCAGTCTTGGATTTTTACCTGTAACACCACTGTATCCAGAGCTAGTCTATGTCAAGATTCGTCAAAGCAATGAGGACTTGTTGCATTTATGGGAGCCTTTTCCATGGCAAGTAAGAGACTATCAGGGAAGGGCCCGGGAGGACATTTTTTTCAGTGTGCTTTTGCACAAGGTGAACAGGAATCTAAGTTAGTATCTGAAGATTCATTACAAGACCTTGGCCTCATCTCCAGAGAAAAGCACATAGGACCCAGATACATGGCCTCAGTTCTCATGACGACTTGGCATGACTGGTGTCTGGAAACAAATAGGAGATGATGTGTGAACCCTCTTAGTCCCCACTTCGTTGTATTTTAAATGAAATTAGAGATAATGAGCAAATACACAGAAGGTCAAACAATGGTGCACTTGAAGCACCATGCAGGCGGGAGGACGTTGATGAACAGACACGCAGACCTGTTTATGATGACCTTGGAATGCTGAGCCAACACCTAAGAGCATTTGCCTATGAACCAGCACCCCTACTTGACCTCTCTTCCCTCCATCTTGAGCCTCTTCCCCTCCTCCCCAGGAAGCCTGTCTGAACGGAAGCCGGAAGCCGGAAGCCCACAATTTCTCTCAGAATTGCTGTCCTTAGGAGCACTCCCCTGGGGATTATCAGTTCATTTTCCTGGGGCTTTGAAACCACTCATCCAACAGGCCCTACCCCTCTGTCTTCTCTATGTTCTGAGGCCATTTTATCCTCATCATTGTTATTGATGATCCCTGGGATTTGAGTTGAATAAGACTGAAGACCACAAACCCGGTCCCGATGCTCACCAGCAGAGCCCCCACTCACCACTGTTCACTGTCACCCAATGGCTGCGACCTTCGAGCTATTTCTTTCAAATCAATATGCTTACTATGGGCCAGTGGCATGGTGTCCCGAGAGAGCGCTTTTCTCAGTAGGTTGAAAAGGAAAAGGCAATCTTTGCCTTCACCATCTGTGAAGGATAACTGAGGAAATAAATTTAGTAACAAATGTACACAACAGGAATGACCATGAAGCCATTTCAGCTACAAGAACTGAGCCAACTCAAAAATGAAATAAAACGAGGTAAAACTGAAAAAAAGGAGAGACTAACGAAGATCAACTATGCTTCAGGTATCTAATGTTCAGATGCGTCGTATTTTCAAAATTCAACTACTTAACTCTCGTTCCCATCTGATCTTACACATGCCTCTAAAACAGGAAACTCGAATTTCCCAAATATCTACAAACATGTCAGCCAAATGTAAGAACTCAGGAATCTGTGTGTGTGTGTGTGTGTGTGTGTGTGTGTGTGTGTGTGTTGGGAATGGAGAGTTCCTCACATTCATCGCCTCTCTCAAGATCGCAACTAACTAGTTTTTTTCACCTTGAGCAAGTTACTTACTCTTTCTGACCCTTAATTACCCATATGTAAAATCAATGTAGTAATACAGACTTCAGAAAGTTCTGGTAAGCAATAAATGAGATACGTGTGGAAAACACCCAATCCGGTTCCAGGCAAAACGGGTGACCAATTATGGATAGCTGTTGTGTTTTTATTGTTGTTATTGAAAGTTCTGCATGTCAATATCTAGATGCATGTCAGTATCAGGGCGCCTGGGTGGCTCGGTTGGTTAGGCTCAGATCACAAACTCATGGTTTGTGAGTTCCATCTCTGCATCGGGCTCGTTGCTGTCGGCGCGGAGACCGCTTCAGATCCTCTGTCCCTCTCTCTCTGCCCCTCCCCCCCCCCCGGAAAATAAAGAAACATTTTTAAAAAATACATGTAGGTCAACATCTGGCCCCAAGTTCTGCATGTCAGTATTTGAATATCTGAACGTCGATGCTTCGATGTGTGCAGGTCAATATGGAGAACCAAGGATACTGCTCCCATTCTCCCTTCTAGACACACGAACGGAGAAGGATTTCTTAGCTAAAAACTGCAGGTCAAGAAATTGGGAAAACAGCCCTGTTTTCCGAACTACATGTTACTTGCCTTGCAGCTGGAGAACCAAGGCCCACATGACGCTATAACAACTATAACAAATGCTAAAGACAAAGGGCGCCTGAGTGGCTCAGTCAGTTCGGCAGGTGGCTTCGGCTCAGGTCACGATCTGGCGGTTTGTGAGTTCGAGCCCCGTGTCGGGCTCTGTGCTGACGGCTCGGAGCCTGGAACCTGCTTCGGAATCTGTGTCTCCTTCTCTCTCTGCCCCTCCCCCACGTGTGCTCTGTCTCTAACAAAAATGAACATTAAAAAAAAATTTTTTTTAAGTGCTAAAGAAGATACAGATTTTTGCACCCAACAGATGGAACATTAATACATATATATGGTTTAAATTGGCAAATATGTCCATATACCTTGTACTTTAATATGCTGTTCTTATGTCCAGATTGCACGTGGTGGGCTGAACAATGACCCCAAAGGTGCCCACACCCTAACCCTCTGAACCCCTGGCTATCTTACCCTACACTGCAAAAGGGATTTTGCAGATGCGATGAAGAAGTTAAGGATCTTGACTCTTAACACGGGGAGATTCATCCTGGATTGTTTAAATGGGCCCAGTATAATCACAGGGGTCCTTGTTGGGGGATAGGGGTGGGGGAAGAGACGAGGTGCAAGGACAGAAGCAGACGTCACAGAGGAAAGAAGAGGCCACAGTGCTGGGTTTGAAGGTGGAGGAAGGAGCCATGAGCCAAGGAACGTGGACCACCTCTAGAAGCCGGGAAATGTAAAGAAATTCTCCCCCACAGCCTCCAGAAGGAATGCACCCCTGTGGGCCTGTTTTCGACTTCTGACCTCCAGCACGGCAAGATAATAAATCTGTGTTGTATCGAGCCGCTAAGACGATGGTATTTGTCACAGCAGCAGGAAGAAACTCATACACTGCAGAAATGTATGACTCAGCACGTCTCACGGAAAGCCCTAGAAACAAAGTGCCACGCCTCGCGCCTCTCCTTCTGGACAACGGCAGGAAGTGTCTCACCCACTCACACCTCGATGGTTTGGAAGCTGAGGTGATGTGCCGGGGAGATATCGAGCAAACGCCACCACAGCACTGCTCTCTGTTAGTATTTCTACCACGCTATGTGCAAATAAAGGTGTCTTGAATCAGAGCTCCATGTAAATGCGACCCAGACTTTTAGATGCTTATCCTCATCTGCAAAATCTCTCGTGCGCAATTCAGATGAGCTGTTTAACAGAGCAGATCTACTCACAATTTATAACAGACACAGAGATGATTGGGATCAGCACCCCCTACTGCTCCGGGTCCCCGAGCAGAGCAACGCAACGTGGAAATGCGAAACAAACAAACAAACAAACAAAACCATTCTTTCTCAGGATAATTTTTTTTTTTTTTTTGAATCTCAAATATTAAAAGCCATCAGTTCCCTGTCATTCCCAGGCACTCACTGTTTTCCTCTGCTTGGGCTATTTTTCCAGAATTTCTACCCACTTTTCTTTCCCTGTAGCAGGGACTCTCCCTCCCATTTCCTCTTCGTTACCGGGTGTTATTTGGCCAAAGAATCATCGTCTGGCTAGAAGAAATCCTGCCCGGTGCTACGGATCACACCTTGCTGATTTCTTTGGGGCTTGTCTGCAGGCTTCTCTGAAACATTTTCTGGCACTAAAAGTAAACTTATGGATTCCAGGCCCTTGTGTGGGATCTTTGATCCAGGACTGTTCCAGAAAGTACATGCTCTATGCATTATGCATTTCCTAATTTGCTGTCCCCTGGTCCATTTCCTCAAATCTTCAATCAATACAAACTTTCCCTGGCTCTGCTGATGTACTGTCCTGTCAGCTCCCTCCCTGCCTCCCTCTTTCCCTCCTTTCTAGCTTGTTTTCTCCTTTCTTTCTTTTTCTTTCTTTCTTTCTCTCTTTCTTTCTTTCTTTTTCCTTTCCTGTCCCTTCCTGGACTCTCTCTTCTTTCTCTTTCTGTGTCTTTCTTTTTCTTCTTCACTGTATCTCTTTCTCCGCCCCCCCCCCCCCGCCGTCCTCCCCTCTCTGCTTTCACCCAGGCCATTTAAACCGTGTTTTCCTAACCCTCAAATGCAGGGGGGCTTATTACAACACTTTGTTGGAGCCAGTGACTTTCCAAGGGCACATAGTCAGGTCGTGAGTGTTGGTAGCTTTGCGAAGGCCCCGGGGGATTTTTAACAGACTCCGGTTGGAATTAGCCATTAGCATGTTAATGTCACCCTGCAGTGGGGAGGCGGCAGATGGTGATTCTGAGGGATTTACACCCCCATTAACTGCATAGATTAGATTCTAGGTAAGGAAATGCCCATGTGAACAAACAGGAAATAAATTACTAAATGAGGTGGCATCGGATAGCTAGTCTGGTTCCGTTTGTAAGGTCGCATGTGACCAGCAGGAAAATCAGGCACCCTGCGCTAAATTCCTGTTTTGCCTGGTGACTGAATGAGTTCCTTCAACTCTGAACCTTAGTGTCCCCATCTAGAAAAAAGGCTGGCTAGTGGGTTTGCTGGCCTCACAGCCTTGCTCTGACAATTGGACGAGGGCAGGTGCAGAAAACGCCTGGCACCTGCCAGGGACTCAGGGATCTCGCCGGGGGATGTCCTAGTCCCTGCGGGCACTACAGCAAAATGCCACCCACCAGGGGCACCTCCACACCGACCTCTTTCCTCCGGGTTCTGGGGGCTGGAAGTCCAACATCGGGGTGCCGGGGACAGTGACTCCGCTGCTGGGCTGTAGACGCCCCCCTCACTGTGCCCTCGTGTGCTGGGAAGGGTGAGGGAGCGGTCTGGGATCTTTCCTAAGAACATGGGTCCCATTAGGAGGGCCTCACCCTGATCACCTAAGCACCTTCCAAAGCTGCCTCCCAATACCCTCACACGGGGGAGGGTAGGATTTCAACATATGAATTTGGGGGACGGGGACACAAAAACTCAGACTGTATGTAGCAGGGAAGGTCAAAGAAATGACCTTTTAGCCCCCTCCCCATGCTTATATGATCTATTTCAATACCCATGACAGCTCCATCCAGTACAAAATGTTAAGTCAGAACCTCTGGAAAGTCTGAGGCCTGATCCCACTTGATCCCACCGCCCCGCCCTGGGCGACAGAATGGAGGCCAGATGTTAGATATCCACCTAGGATCAGACACAGGAGAGGCTGAGGCCCGGTCATTAGACCACTTCTCCTTCTTTAATCCGTCCCCACAACCGGTAAGTAGTACTTATTATATTTCTCAGAGCCAAGATTTAAGGTGCTTAATTCAGCTGAAGCATTTGCGTGTGCTCGGAGAGCAAAACAGGCTGTACAGGAATGAAGTCGGCCCACGGAGATTGTCCCTGCAGCTCATTACTTCCGTCTCCAACACTAAAACTGACCTTTTATCCGTTCCATTTCTTTGGGGAATTTTGATATAGTATCAAAACGAAATCTACTTTGAGTATTAATGGAACCTTCTGAAGATTTCGTATTTCACATGGAACGTTGTTGGTAAATGATTTAACCCCAAACTTAGAAATCCTCATGGAAGGTTACGGACAGGTAGATATCTTGGCGGAAAGACGGGGGTCACGCAAGACACATCTCCGATCGCCAGCTACCAGCACATTCGTGTACTTTGTTGTATTTGAACCAGTAGAAGGCTCAGGGCAGAGGCACTTCAGATAAGAAACTAGAAGAGCTCAAGGTGATTCCCGGCAATGATGGGGGAGGGGCGGATCTTTTGGAGGGTCAGATGCACCTGGAGGAGGGTTCAAACCGTGACCCCCTTTAGAGATTTCGCTATCCCCCTTGAGTGAAAGCCACACTGAGTTTGGGAGACTTGTTACTGACCGTATGGTGCCCTAGCCCGGGGATGGCTCAGAACGAAAAGTCCCTGAAAGCTACAAATTCAATTTTATCGTTTACCAACATATTTCACGTGGTTAATAGAAATAATGCCATGTAGTTAATGGAGATATGGTCATAAAATTAATACCGAAATTTTTAGTGCATCTTGTTGTAGACGCAGCTCAGTGGTTTGTGCAGCAGGCACAAAAATATTCGTATGGCTGTTTTTGCGTACATATTTCTCATTCTTGGTTTCCTTTCATCCGATCAGGTGTATGAGAGCTTCGCTTCTGTTTATCTTTTTACAATGACAGCTAAAGGTTACATCTCAGAATGCAGAAGTCTGAGTTAAGTGTGGTACTTAAATTCTAATAATAATGAAAAATAACTCATCAGTGAGAACCCTTTTGGAAAAGATCACTCAAGGAGAAAATTGTTCTTGACAGTGTTAAGAGCACTGCTCCGCTCCGCCAACGGGCAATCATGAGGCTCCGGAGAAAATCAGCATTAGCATCAGATAACATTCTTCCAGATGCCATCAAAATTCTCTCTCATCTTCCCCCAGTACAATACTCTGTTCCTCACCACCTGTTTCATTTGAATTAGCTGCCAGAGAGAGGAGAGGAATAGTGTACATCTCACTGCTCTGCAATTTCCCAGAAGTCAGACTTTATAATGCGAACTATTTTTTATCTCCCTTCTGCCCAATCTTAAGTGCAGGCAGCCTCCTTTGCATGGCAGCGCAGGCTGGCGAAAGTGGCCACGCAAGCCCAAGCCGTGCACAGCGATCTCAGTCACGCATGGGGACAATAGGATTGTGCTGCGCCTCACATTTATGTTAAAAGATGAAGACCCCTCTTCCTGTCCGTTACGAATGCGTGGGGAAATAAACCACGGCCAAACTTGTATTTCTTTAGCACGCTGTAGCTTATAACCCCAGACACATTAAGAATCGAAGTGTTTTGTCTGTTTGTAAACACTTCTTACGTAACTTCCGACGGAGTGTCTTTTCTGGGCCTTGGAAAATCGTCACACTCCTTTCTAAATTTGGATCTGCTTCTACCGTCTTACCCTTCGTACTTCCAATAGCGGGAACTATCTCTGAGAGTCTCTTCAGCGTGAAGTCTCTTCAGCCAGCCTCATTTCCTCCGGGACGTGTCCGTGTCGTCACAACGGCTCTCCTCATTTCCGTGTGTCTGGCTGCACATCTAGAGTCCCTCCAAGGGCGACAGCATCGGTGTTGTCGCGGTCACCCTTTCTTTCCGAAATCCCTTTCCGTTGATTTGAATTTCACTTCCGATGTCATCACTTTTCATTTCTTCGCTGCGCTTTCATTTTTGTTGGCCAAGTCGCTCCTTCAGCTGTCCGTTCTGTGTAATACCGTGTGGATTTGTGGTGGGGACGCAGGAAGGCAATACAACTACTGCTTGGCTGTCTGTGCCTGAACCGAATGACAGGCGCACAGACACACTCACCAATCGAGTCTGAAAGAAGTGATCGCCAACTAGCCAAATGTCCAATATACCAAATGACCAATTTGTTCAAAGCCAATTAACCAAAGGATCAATTTGCCAAATTATTAATTTGCCACGTGGCCAATGGGTTGAATTTGCCAAAATTACTCATTGGCTGAAACCTTCCTCTAAGGGATAGTTGTCTTGAATATATTCAATGAAATAAATATTTTATTCTTAGGATCATATTCTCCTTTACTGTAACAAGTAAAAATATTGAATGGTTGTGTTTTAGAATATATTCACTATGTTTGTAATATAAAATCCTCATGATTATTAACATATTCAATAAATAACTTTACTGACATGGTTTTCCACGAACGTGAACACTAATGGAAAAAATATTCATGAAGCCAAAACCACCCTAAAACCCAGAACTTTTGACAAGTCGATGTGCCTAGGAGAAATACATTAACTGACTAGACCCAAGAAGACTATTCTTAAAATAAGTGTTTAGTAAACGTATAAACTTTGGTGAATCAGCCATTAGGCATTAGGCGATTGGGCCGTTGGGAAATTAGCTCTCAGCAAGCTGGCTCTTGGCCAACTGGTTTTCAGCAAATTGTCTCCAAGTCCACCACTCTGTCCCCCAGACCCTCCCCCCTCTAGACCAGGTCAGAGCCCAAGTGCGTGGTGTTTATCTTTGCGATCTGGCACCTAGCCCAAAATGAGTCCCACTTCCGTGGTAGATTTACTGACTTCTTCCTTTACACCTGTCATTTCATTTATTCTTCACGCAAATCTTACGAGGTGGGTGAAAGCATTGCTACCATTTTACAAACGGTAGAAACGGAGGCCAAAGTCACGCAACAAATACATGATAAACTCGATCGCAGAACCGGCGAAGCAGCCTGTCAGCATCAGGAGTTTCCAGAAACATATGCTGAATTGAGTCACGTTCACTTACTAGTGTTCGTTCATAGACCAGCTGCCTGGGAAACCATTACGAGCTGGGCACGTCCGTCTACACTGTCTCCAGGGAGCACAGGCAGGGTCCTTATACTGCGGGAGGGGGGCTTGGGCCGGAACCCCAGGAATCATCTCTAGAACCCACAGCAGAACTATCTTCAGCATGAGCGTTGCTGTCTCTTTCTTAATCAGGAAAGTGGAGATCAGGAAGCCACTAGTGGCTTCAGGGGCTGCACAGAAAAGAAAAGGAAAGAAAAGAATAGAAAAGAAAAGAGAGCGGAAGGGAGGGGAAGGGAGGGGAGGAGAAAGGAAGGGAAGGGAAGGGAAGGGAAGGGAAGGGAAGGGAAGGGAAGGGAAGGGAAGGAAAGATTCCCCGGGGCCCTGCGCTGGGATCTCCGGAAATGCAGAAACAGCACTTTACGCGTCCGCAACTGGCTTTGCCAACATAAAGGGCAGAAGTCAGCACCACTCTGTTCTTGGCCCCTGAGTTTCCCAGGAGTGCATCAGACTCGTGAGACCAAAGGCACGCCTGGACCCTAGCTGAGCGGTAGACTGGGAACGGTGGTTCTCGCTTTTCCAACCTAGGAGAACTGGACGGATGACACGGGCCAACTCACCACCTCTACCGTCCACAGTTAACTAGTCCTGAGGTTGTCGCAGCGCCACACCCCCGCATGGGAACATAGCGCTGGCAGGTGTGCGTGTCTGTTTTCTTGGTGCAGGAGACGGGAGGGATTGTCCCTGATTCATCTGCACTCTCACCCCTAACCTGTTACCTAACACTTCTTGAGTGGCATTGGGAAGGCCCACGTTTGGGGAAGGGAACGGAGCAATCTTGTGTTTATCAGTGTCCCCATGAGTCAGCCTGCCCACAGTCGACAGTAACCGACATTAAAGTCATTTGATAAGTCAGCCTCGGCCCCTGCCACAACCGTGGGCTCGTTCCGACAGAATGAGAGCTCCTGGTCCAATCCTCAGAAGGGTGACATGTGGAGTGAGGGGCCAACCATAACAGAGAAAGGAGCCCATCTGTGCCAAGAGCCACAGATATGTAAATATCTCCAGCCAAAAGGACTGAAAGTTAACCATATGGAGTTGACCAATGGGGAGGGGGAAAGGATCATGACCAGCTATATTTCCCTGCAGAATATTCGGGGGACTCAACGGAGTAGGAAGTAATCGTTGGATGGGCAGCACGCGAGGCAAGAGTGAAGCACAGGGTGAAGGCCCTGGTCTGTGTGATCCCAGCACAGTGTCTCCTGCCGTGACTACCAGGACGGGCTGGACCTGGGCTGATCCTCTTGAGCCCAAGAAACCTACTGAGCCTTCTAGCTGTGAGCTAGAAGACGTAAGAGTTGTGCTCAGACTTTCCCCTGATGTGGCCATCCGGTAAGCCTTTTAAAGTTAGAGTTTTTAAGGGTCTAAAGCCTTGTGTTGCCAGTCATTGGCATTTTCCCTCAAGTTCTCACCCGGGAACAAGTAAAGACTTTTTACCGCAACTTGCACAGGGGTATGTTTCTTCAATATCTATATTACAAAGGTTAAATCACATGTCCCTAACACGCTTGCCCCTAGCATTTCCAGACAATTTTAAAGGAGGCAAAACGTGATTATGAAAAGCTACTCTCTAACATGATGATTAGAAAACAAACATTTGTTGCCTCCTCCTTTGCAGACGCTGAGCTAATGTGGGGCATGTATGGACTCATTCAATACTCAACGCTCTAAAAAACACCTCCGTTCTCATCCCTGGCTTACGGTTTCGGAAGCCAAGTCATGAACAAGTCAAGTGACACATCCAAGGTCGCACGGGAAGGAGGCGTTGGAACCAGACAATTGCCCCCTGATTCTGATCTCCAGACCTAATCACTTAATCACCACCCTTTTATTTCATCTCTCGCTCTTTCTTTGACGTGCACATACGGAGCCTCGTCTCAGGTGAGACCCTCCGCGAGGGGCTGAGGGCGCAAAGCCGAGACCCGGACACGGTTGTACGATGTGTGCTCTCCAGCTGGGGGCTTGTGACATCCAGACAAGCCATCTGGCCCCAGACCTCCACCCTGACTACCGCTTTATCCTCCACTAAAGAGAACCCATGTGTTTGCATTTCTTTGGTTACTTCAGAGTTGCACTTTTCCATAGCAATGAGTAATAGTTCAAGTTTACTTCTGAAATGTGTTAGTTTGTCTTCCCTTGCTGGGAAATGGTTTCCCAGGAAGACTCCCAAGTGTTTCAAAGGCATACTTTCCACCCAGAGCTTGAGAGTGCACCTCAGCTGGTGTCTCGTGGTTTTCATTGCTTTGCGTTCCTTTTTGCACGATGGAAGGGGGCCAAGCAGGCATTTCTGAATAGCCAAGGTCCAGGGAAATGGAAATTAATTAAAATTAACACAAATATTTTACACGGGTGATTTTTAAACCTTACAAATGTTGAAATATCCGAGAACAAAAATGAATTATGACAGGGTGTATTTGCTAATCGTTTTTGGTCACATGTGGTAAAAATCAACTTGAGCTGGTTTAGGCAGAAGGGGGATTTACTCTAATAAGGGGTATCTCATAGAACCAAGAGGAGGAGACATTGGGTCTGAGGAAGGGAATGTAAATAAGAACCAGAAACGAGGCCCCGCCCCTCCCCAAAAGATGCTGAAGGGGGAGGGGGCGGTGGCACATGTGCACAAACATGCATGAGTGCCCATGTACATACGTGCATATCCGTTGATTACTTTTCCTGTGTCTCCATCCAAGTGGCAGAACATGGCTAACCTCACAGACCCTCAGCTTAAATGCTACCATTCCAAGCCCACTCAGAGTTCAACTATCTTTCAGTACCAATTTAAGTTCCCAGGAGAGAATCTCATTGGCCCATTGGGTCATGAGCGCAATCCTGATGCAATCAATTTCAGCCAGCGTGGGCAGGTCATAGTCAAGGCTTCCCAGAGGGTCATCCGTATATCAAATATTCCAGCGAATATATATTGTCTATTAAACCAGATGCTGGAGAAACAACGGTGATCACACAGACGTTTGCATTCTTTTTGGCTTTTTAAGTTTTTGCTTTAATTCCCGTTAGTTAACATGCAGCGCTATCTTAGTTTCAGGTGTACAACAGAGTGATTCAACACTTTCGTACATCACCCGGTGCTCGAGCGCTGAGGACATTCGCATTCTTGAAGACAGTTCTCAAAGGGAGAGGATATCATCCGACCTATGCAAACTCCCCAAAAGATTTCTACCGCACAATCTCTAACGTTTTAAAATTTGTTTTATTTATTTATTTTTTAGTGTTTTATTTTTTTTTGGCCCCCGCGCCGCGGGGGGGGGGGGGCCCCCCAGAGAGAGAGGGAGACACAGAATCCGAAGCAGACTCTGGGCTCCAGGCTCTGTGCTGACAGCTCAGAGTCTGTCGCGGGGCTGGAACTCACGAACTGCAAGATCATGACCTGAGCCGAAGTTGGACGCTTAACCGACTGAGCCATCCAGGGTCCCCTAAAATGTGTTTTAAATCATTAAAACTCACTACCTCATAGGGTTTTCCTAAGATCCTGATTCCTAATCCTAAGCTTTAACCTTTATACATTCACTCCTTTTTTTCAATAACATTTATCGAGCCGAGACCCTTCTGTGTGTTTAATGCTGGGGAGACTAGGATGCCCTGGTCCTGAAAGGCTTAAGCCCCTCATGAGGGACTCAGATTGTGAACAAAATTCAACAAGACACTTACTAAGGTGCAAGGATAGACATATATATGAGAAATACTGGGGGGCTCCTGGGGGGCTCAGTGGGCTCAGCCCAAGTGGCTGACTTGGGCTCAGGTCATGATCCCGCAGTCCGTGAGTTCGAGCCCCACATCGGGCTCTGTGCTGACAGCTCGGAGCCTGGAGCCTGCTTCGGATTCTCTGTCTCTCTCTCTCTCTCTCTCTCTCTCTGCCCCTCCTTGTTTGCACCCTGTCTCTCTCTCTCAAAAATAAATGAACGTTAAAAAAAAATTTTTTTTAAGAAATATTAGGGAACCAAGAGGCAATGAGGTTCATTTCCGTTGGAAAGGGGATTTTGTGTTGTTCTACCTTTATTTCAAACGTACTGGAAAGAATGTCATAAAAATCTAAATACGTGGTGTCCATAAGCAGTGTGGGAATTTCTGGAGTCCTCAGTTTCATTTTAATGGCATACCATGTTCTAACCTTACTTGGAAATGCCCTCTAACGTCTCTCACCGCTCTCGCCCCCTGTTAGGTTGAGGCCGAGAGTGTGGTCCGTGCTCCTTAATTCTTCACAATTATTATTAGGACATTGACCATTCAGTACTTTGGACTGGGATCTTGGGTTGGGCCCCACTGAATGCACCCTTCGAAACTGCCTTAGCCTTCCTGAAATGTCTTTTTAACTCACCCACCAGAATATTTAACTCTTCATAGACGCCAACACCACTTTCTTCTGCAATAGAAACATCTAAGTTATGGTCTACACCTTCTGCATATTCTGAATGAAGGCTTCTTCTCAATCGCTCTAGGATCAGAGTCATTGTAAGGTTTTTCCTACACTACGTTGTCATTTGAATGTTCTATTTTGATGCACCATTTCAAAGATTGATGTTCTTTAGTTATTTGGGGTGTCTTCTTTCTCCCAAGTTCTCATTCTGCAAGGCTGGTGCAGGTGGGTCTTTTAATTTTACCATCAGGCACAAGGAGAAAATAAAAAAAACTCAGATCACTAGAGGCTTCATATGTTTTCCTTAAATAACAGGTTCTCAAATGTTAGTTAGCATCAAAGACACTTGAAGGGCTTGTTAAAACACAGATTTCTGGGCTCTTTCCCCAGAGTTTCTGATTCAGAAAGTCTGGGATAACCTCAAGAATTTATATTTCTAACAAGTTTCCAGATGGTGCCGATGTTGTGGCCAGGGACCACACTTTGAGAACCACTTGCCTTAGATCTTTTTAAAAATGGTTTGTTGAAACCTGACAGGCTTGAGGGGGCTGGGTGTACCTTTAGGAATAACAATGGCATAGCACATTCTGCTGAACGTATCTTCAGCTGATTAGACAAATTAACTGTCCATGGAACCCATTAAAAATGTATGGCTAGTTGCATTAACTACAGATGTCTTGTATGAATATTTAAGAAAAGTTTATCAGCCTTGTATTGGTGCAAAAAGCCTACATTCACTTTCCATGCAAGTGTAAGAATATCTTTGGGGAAGAACGTACATGCATTGTCATATCACTTCTTGTGTTTTAAAACAATGCGCAGTCTAGCAAGTTACCTTGTGGCTACCGAGAAACTAATTCTAAAGTCTAGAATTAAACTAAAAGGAAACTAACGTTTTATTCTCTCCGAACAGAGAGGCAAAAGACCCAGAATAGCCAACGCAGTATTAAAGGAGAAGAACAAAGCTGGAGAAAGGACCCTATGAGACTTCAAGACTTGCTGTATGGTGACGGTCATCAAGTCAGTGTTGCGTTTACAAAAGAATAGATAAATAGATCAATGGAACAAAATAGAGGGCCCAGAAATAGACCCACACAAATAGAGCCAGCTGACCTTTGACAAAGCAGCGGAGGCAACACAATGGAGCAAAGATAGTCTTGTCAACAAATGGTGTCGGGGACAACTGGACATCCACATGCAAAATAAATAAATACATCTAGACGCAAACTTTACACCACTCACAAAAATGAACTCAAAATGTATCATGGACCCAAATGCCAAATACAAAACAGTAAAACTCCTAGAAGACAACATAGGAAAAAAACCTAGAGACCTTGAGCATGGCAATGACTTTTTAGGTACAACACCAAAAGCACGACCCATAAAAGGAATAATTGATAGGCCGGACTTCGTTAAAATTAAAAATTCCTGCCCTGCACAAGACAATGTCATGAGAATGAGATGACAAGACACGGATTGGGAGAAAATATTTGCAAAAGACACATCTGATAAAGGACTGTCGTCCAAAATATACAAAAAGCACTTAAAACTCAACAATAAGAAAATAAATAACCTGATTTACAAATGGACCAGAGACCTTCACAGACACCTCACCAAAGAATCTATACAGATGGTAAATAAGCACAGGGAAAGGTATTATACATCGTGCGTCATCAGGGAAACGCACGTTAAAACAGTGAGATGCCACAATACGCTATCAGAGCAGCCGAAGTCCAGAACATAGACGACACCAAATGTCGTCAAGGATGTCGAACAACAGGAACCCTCATTCATTGTTGGTGGGGCCACTTTGGAAGGTGGTTCGGTCTAAGACTAAACACACTCTTAACACACGACCCAGTGATGCTGCTCCTTAGCATTTATCCAAAGGAGCTGAAAACATAGGTCCTCATAAAAATCTGTGCCTGGATGTTTATAGCAGTTGTATTCACCGTTGCCAAAACTCGGAAGCAACCAGGATGGCCTTCAGGAGGTGAATGGATAAACTGTGGTCCATCCAGACCGTGGAACAGTCTTCAGCACTAAAAAGAAATACGCTGTCAAGCCCGATTTAAACGCAGATGACGGAGTGAAAGAAGCCAGTCGGAAAGGGCTCCACAGTGTATGGCTCCCACTACGTGACATTCTGGAAAAAGCACAACGATGGAGACGGTAAGAAGATGAGTAGTTGGCAGGGGTTGGGAGGAGGTTCATCAGTTGTGACAAATGTCCCAGTCTGGTGGGAGATGCTGACAACGGGGGAGGCTGTGCACGCGTGGGAGCAGGGGGTGTGTGGGAAATCTCCGTATCTTCCTCTCAGTGTTGCTGTAAGCCGAGAACTGCTCTAAAACACAAGGTCTTAAAAAAATTAAATACATTATATACGTGCGTATAACAACCTAACCCGGGCGGGGCCGGGGCGGGGGGGGGGGGGGGGGGGGGGGGGGGGGGGG
>NW_024420331.1:3075694-3089547 GCF_014898765.1 Herpailurus yagouaroundi
CCCGCCCCTGGAAACCACCCTTTCTACTCTGCGTCTCTCTGGATCTGCGAACATTTCTGGAAGCCCATAAGTGGATGAGGGCAAACGAGTCGAGACTTTCAACCGGCATTCGCCGAAGCTAGTAACCCGCACCCTTCCTCTGTCACCGGATCCAAAATGGTCGCGGCCTTTGGCTCCTTAGACTTAAGACCTCTGATGATCGGATAAGAGCAATGGAAAACCAAAATACAGTGAAGCCCAGGTTTTGTTTTGTTTTCTTTTCTTTTCTTTTTCTCAGCCTTGAAAGCCTGGGCTTAACTGAACAGCCTGAGCAGAATCGTGTCATTGGCATCAGGTGTAGAAAGACGCTGCAGCCGGCCGGGTCTGCAAGGTCGCAGCGCAGGGGTGAGCCAGCCTTCCTCTGGATGCCTGGATGCAGAGTTCAAAGGAAACATCTAGCAAATGCTACCTTCAGTAAATCCCCAGGCCAAAGGTAGACTTTTCAGTAAATTAATAATCCCTGAGTGACATCCGATGAGTTGTTTCAAAGACATTTTCCTTCACCCTGTCCCGACCCCTGACCTATGCTTCATTCCTTGCAAAATGAATGGAACCCGCAGTGGGGACTTTTCCATTAAGACTGGCCCTTCCTGGCGGGCTGAGCGGAAACCTTGAGCACAGCAGATCCTCAATTTACACTTAGGCCCCTCTGCAAAACTAAACGGTTTGGTGCCTGTAATTTTTTTTTTTTTCAATGTTTATTTATTTTTGGGACAGAGAGAGACAGAGCATGAACGGGGGAGGGGCAGAGAGAGGGAGACATAGAATCGGAAACAGGCTCCAGGCTCTGAGCCATCAGCCCAGAGCCCGACGCGGGGCTCGAACTCACGGACCGCGAGATCGTGACCTGGCCGAAGCCGGACGCTTTAACCGACTGCGCCACCCAGGCGCCCCTGGTGCCTGTAATTTTTATGTTGCTGATTCTGGAGAAGTTGGCTTTAGCAAAAATAAAAAAAAAAGCGTCGAGTGAGAAGCAAAACGCTTCACGAACACATTGTGTGTTTACCTGACCGAGCAGCTCCTAAATGATGTTTTCAGTGCTCTGCTTTTCTTTCCCTAACGATAGAGAATGTCAACGTCATGGAAGTCAAAAGTGACAAATTACGGGCATTAAGGGAAAGAGAGTGAACACTGACCGAGTCCCTCCCACGTGCTAGGACCCCTGCCAGATCTTGCACTTGACCTCATTTATTACCACCACGCCGGCTACCGTCCCCAACTGCACCAGCGACTGGGCACCTAGAAAGGCCAGATGTGGAGGGACCCGTCCACAGTCTTCACGGACGTCCTGATTCGCACCAAGCTGTCCTTTATCAAGAGTGCTCATACCCAGGCTGACGGTCAGATCGTGTATCTGTCTTTGTATTGACTACGGAAGCTGAAAGGGATGAACAATTTGTCCGAAGTCACGTGGCTGGCAAGTGACGAAGCTGAGTTTTGAATCTATGTCTATCTGGTTAAAAAAAATGGCACTTTTAAATCACTGTGTTTCAGCCCCTTTGAGCCTCAGCTTCTTTGCCCGTAAAATGGGGCTCCCGGCAGCTTTATTCATAATAACCGAAAGGTGGGAATGACCCCAATGTCTGTCAAGTGATGAATATGCATAAACTACATGTGGAATATCGTTCAGCCGTAAGAAGGAATAAAGTCCTGGGGCGAGTGGGTGGCTCAGTCGGTTAAGCATCTGGCTTTGGCTCATGGCATGATCTCCCGGTTCATGAGTTCGAAGCCCGCATCGGGCTCTCTGCTGTCAGTGCAGAGCCTGCTTTGGATCCTCTGTCCCTCTCTGTCTGCCCCTCCCCCACCCATTCCCCCCCCCCCCCAAAAATAAATAACATTTTTAAAAGTTTTTAATTAAAAAAATAATAATAAAAATAGGGGCATGTGGGTAGCTCAGTCAGTTAAGTGTCCGACTTCACCTCAGGTCATGACCTCAAGGTTCAAGAGCTCGAGCCCCACGTCGGGCTCTGTGCTGACAGCTTGGAGCCTGGAGCCTGTTTGGATTCTGTGTCTCCCTCTTTCTCCACCCCTGCTCCGCTCGCACTCTGTCTCTCTCTGTCAAAGATAAATAATGAAGACATTTAAGAATTTTTTTAATAACAAAAAAAAATTTAAATAAATTTAAAAAAGGAATCAAGTCCTGACACGTGCTATGACATGGATGAACCTTGAAAACATGATGCTAAGTGAAAAAAGCCACACACGAAAGGCCACATACTATGTGACTTCATTTTGGGAAATGTCAAGAATCACAGAGACAGAAAGTAGATTAGTGATCACCTACTCTCTGCCGTCCACTCTTTCCTCTGGGCCAGCCCTTTGTCCACCCGTCTGTCCGTCTGTCCGTGGGCTGTCAGGGCTTCCACCCCAATGCCGGCTCCCCGGGTACGCCCTGCCTGCCTTCCCTGCTGCCCGCCACCCACCCCACCCCCCACTCCGGCCCAGCGAGAGCAGAGCAGGAGCACCGCTCTGTGTCATTCCTTGTTTGGGGATGTGGTTCCCTCATCCCGGCCTCACACCGTGCTGTGCTGCCCGTGGCAGAACCCACAGCCTGGAGGGAGGACTCACAGGAAGAGGAGGCTAAGTAATGCCAGGACATGTGCAGTTCTCAACAAACAAGGGGAGGACGGGAGAGGGGAGGAGAGGAGGAGAGGGGAGGGGAGGGGAGGAGAGGGAGGAGAGGAGAGCTCTCTCAGGAAAATGAGCAGATAAATGCGAGCCTGCAAGTGCTGTTGCGAGAGCTGCAAAGTCAGAGGCCGCCCGCTCCGCAGACCCCCATGGGAGAAGAAAGGGAAGATAAGCCTGGATCCAGGCAAGGGTGAGGGGCGTCTAGGCCCCGCCATGATATTTGAACTTCATCCTATCATGGGACCCTCCTGAAGGATTTGGTTGAGGGAGCGCCGTGATCGGATTTCTCTTTTAGAGAAAATGTTCTTGCGGCCGTGGAGCAAGAAACAAGGCCGTTCGCAAAGAAAGGAATTCAAGGGGGAGGGGCAGGTGGGGAGAGAGGGCGGCCAATGCAGAGTTGGGGTCGCTTTGAGTTGATAGTGCCTAGGGGAACTGGAGACGGAGCTTTCTGGAAGGGGCGGGAGGCTTAGTTTGGAGCCTCGGAGGGAGCCCTAGGAGAGAGACCAGGAACAGCATCAGGCGGTGGAGGAAGCGTGAATATAGTTGGGGTCCCGGGAGGCAGACGGACAGGGCCAGACGCAAAAGGGGTGTGGTGGGCGTTCCAGCAAGTGCTGGAACTTGTGGGCCCTGAGAAGGGAGCCATTGTTGCCAGAATCTTCAACTCCCCTGTCACTTTTTTTTTTCAGTTGTGTACTTGTTTTTCACATGTGTACTTCACCCCCAAGAGCACTGACACCATCACCAATTTTTAAAAGGCCACGAGCACACGGGGGCGCCTGGATGGCTCAGTCGGTGAGGCGTCCGACCCTCGATTCCAGCTCAGGACGTGATTTCGTGGTCCGCGAGTTCGAGCCCCACATCGGGCTTTGTGCGGGCGGTGCAGAGCCCGCTTGGGATTCTCTCTCTCCCTCTCTCTCTCTCTCTGCCTCTTCCCTGCTCACGCGCCCTCTCTATCTCAAAAGAAAATAAATGAACTTTTCAAAAAAAAAAAACAGGCCACATGGGAATGCAAGCTGGTGCAGCCACTCTGGAAAACAGTATGGAGGTTCCTCAAAAAACTAAAAATAGAACTACCCTACGACCCAGCAATGGCACTACTAGGCATTTATCCACGGGATACAGGTGTGCTGTTTCAAAGGGACACGTGCACCCCCGTGTTTATAGCAGCACTATCGACAATAGCCAAAGTATGGAAAGAGCCCGAATGTCCATCGATGGATGAATGGATAAAGAAGATGTGGTACATATATACAATGGAGTCTTACTCGGCAATCAAAAAGAATGAAATCTTGCCATTTGCAACTACGTGGATGGAACTGGAAGGTATTATGCTAAGCGAAATGAGTCAGAGAAAGACAAATATCCTATGACTTCACTCACATGAGGACTTTAAGAGACAAAACAGATGAACGTAAGGGAAGGGAAACAAAAATAATCTAAAACCAGGCAGGGGGACAAAACAGAAGAGACTCCTAAATATGGAGAACAAACTGAGGGTAACTGGAGGGGGCGCGGGAGGGGGGATGGGCTGAATGGGGAAGTGGCACTAAGGAATCTACTCCTGAAGTCGTTGTTGACTATATGCTAACTAATTTGGATGTAAATTATAAAAAATAAAAATAAAAATAAATTAATTAATTAAATAAATTAAATAAAATAAATAAAAATAGGCCACAACACAAAGTTCAACACCAACAAATGTTGCGACAGGCAGGCAGGCCTTGAGCCGACACACAGAGATCACCTGGCTACGGCGTAATCCCCAGTTCGGCCACCAAAATGTTCAGATTTTGTGTCTTTTTGTTTTCCATTTTGACACGTGCATCATTCTTTGCGGCAGCACAAATAAGACAGGAAAGTATTATGCACCTTGATGACCGACCGCCCAGACTTGTGATCGTCCTGCACACTCTTAAGGATTTCACGTCCGGGAAGCTGTTTCACTTCCGTGAAACCGAGGGTGTGCAAGGACCCTTCAAGTGCACAGAGAAAACTGCCACGTCGCCTCCCTTGCCGCTCGCTTCTCCCCAGCTCAATGATTCTCCAGCAGCCTAAACAAGAGTTGAAAATTGGCCACCTTTTGAACTGTCTTTCTAAGAAATTATTTGCTTTTTCTGAAGCATGTATATTTCAGAAAGAAAAACTAGTTTAAAATATCGCTTGTCTCAACATGTTCAAACCGGACAGATGTAAAGGAAGACATGAAATCCGTTTTTAAAGGATATGCCCGTTAAAGACACATTCAGACGTGACTGAGCACTTACGCTTCTTATCGTAAATGTGAGCCTTCCCTAAATACCACTGATTATCACCTCCAGTGGCCTGTCAGTTTCATCAGAACCAAACATAGCCCCAGATTCCTTCTGCCTTTTTGCCGGAGAATCCTGAACCGGGAAACACGCGGCCATCTGGTTCCCCTTTGGAATCGCCGCGTGTTATAATATACAATCACGTGTGATAAAAGAAAACGTAGGAAACATATGGTGCGAGGTCCGAAGGTATTTGAATGATTGCGCCAAGGGCCACTTTTAGCTCATTTTATACACGGCCGGAATAAAACCAAAAAAGTTTTTTTTTTTTTTTTTTTTTTTTTGCAAAGTCATTTGCAACAGTATATTTGTTTGCCCAGCGTGATTGCGTTCTTAATCCGCTCTTTTGATGTTAACTCAGAAAGTGACAGTGAAGCGGACCGACCATAAATCAACAGGTTACAACCGGGTCTCTCTGGCATTCTTCTCCGCTCAGAATGTCACGTCAACCGGCACATATTGAGGCAATTCTACAAATTGGGTTATCTTGAGAAGGGGAGAAGTGAGCGGGAAGAAAAAGGATGCAAAAAAGAGCACATAGAGAGCTCAAAGAAGCCCCAAATTCCTGATAAGGATCAAGATGCCTCAGCTTGTGTGATTTACTATAGCCACAGTTTTGTCTAACCTCGTGGACAACTTGGTTCCAGATTTTTCGGGAGATGTGTTTTTAGTTCAGTGGCACACAATAATGGCCTGGTAGGGCTGATCTACCTTGCTTATGGAAGAAAATCACATATTTTCCCCGATCAAATATCTTACTTGTTTTCCAGAGAGACTCTCAACCCGAGACTCCCAAGCATTATCTTATTTTTTTATCTAAAAAATACTTACACGGTGCTTGTCACATGCTACGCATTTTTCCAAGGGCTTCCAAATGTATCAGCCCTCATGATAGAAATGCCGTAATACTCAAAACAGCCATGTGACGTAGGCATAATTATAAGGCAGAAGTATTCTCGTTTGCCGATGAGAAAACCGAGCCACGGACACGGCACCAGTTGGTGGCCGATCCGGGACGCAAACTCATGTCTCGAATCGTTTCGCTGGAAATGAAAAAAAAGAGACCCACTCGTTTTCCTCGGGTAAAAAGGGGTATCTGATAACGCACGGGGACTGGTTGGAATTAAACTTCCAGTCGGCACCAAGGACTAGAACTCTCCCTGCCCCTCTCAGTCACGGCCTGTGCCTCTCAGAATCTGCCCTTCTCTGCGCGCCTCCTTCCCTCCAGCTCACTTGTGGCCTCTCTCGGCTCCTACTCTCTCACAGGTCCTCTCCCCTTCAGCTCTGTTCTATGGTGTGCTCTCTCTCTCCCTCGGTCCCTCCCTGCTCTTGGCTCCAGATTCTCCAGAAAATGGCCGGTGGCTCTGTGAAGCCAGGCCACGTTGTAGTTTCCTGGACAGCCTCACCTCGCCTTCCCCTGAGTCAAGCCCACTCTTGCCACTCGACTACCGGGATGAGTGTGATAATGAGTCACCAGAGCGGCCTCCAACAGCCCCCCACCCCCACCCCCACCCCCACCCACAGATGTGCACGCTGTAAGAGATGAGTCCATTTCCCTCCCCTTGAACTGCCAATAGACTGTCGTGGAAGAGACGTCCCGGGACTTCCGAGCCCAGGTCTTAATATCGACAGCTTCTGTTTCCTTTCTCCTGCAATCGGCCACCACGTTAGAAGTCCGACCACCCTAGCTGGGAAAAGCCCAAACCCTCACACCATGTTGCAAGAAAGACCCAACTAGCTATATGGAGACAGAGAGATCGGCAGAGACAGAGAGAGACCAACTGACCTAGTGGAGACCTTTCTGAGATGTTCTGGCCCCTCCTGGCTGCCAGGTGATGCCACCAGATGAACAACCCTCAACGATACACACGGAGCAGAAGAACCACCTGTCCGAGCCCTGCCCTAATTCCTGACCCACCCCATTGTAATAAATAACACATCGTACTTTCGAAGTTCTAAGGCTTGGGCTAGTTTGTTACATAGCAAGAGATCACTGAAACGGTGGCATCGTTTGCTTTTAATAAACGTTGTTGGGGCACCTGGGTGACTCAGTCGGTTAGGTGCTGACTTTGGCTCAGGTCAGGATCTCACGGTTCCTCCGCGGCCATGGAAAGAGATATATAACGGTAGGGATGCCATTACCCCATGTTGGGAGCTACCATTCACATTCAAAGTGATACTCAAATAAGCTCAGTTCAAAAAGACAACAGCGCTGGGGCGCCTGGGGCGCTCAGTCGGTTGAGCGTCTGACTTCGGCTCAGGTCATGATCTCACGGTTCGTGGGTTCGAGCCTGTGCTGACAGCCCGGAGCCTGGAGCGCTTACGATTCTGTGTCTCCCTCTCTCTCTGCACTTCCCCTGCGCGTGCTCTGTCTCTCTCTCTCTCTCTCAAAAGTGAATAAACATTAAGGCACTCTGGCCTCACCCAAACCCCCGCGCCAGTCAGTCTTTGGGGGAAAAGGACGTTGGTGTAGATCGCTGGTACAACTTCTATAAAGTCACTTCTCTGAGATTTAACCCTGACTTCTACACCCCTGCTCTTTTCTCTCTCCCGCGCCTCCCCGCTCCCACTGACGGGACTTTAGTCCCCAAAGCCACCTGACCCAGCTCCCCAGTCACCAGTGGCGAGCCCGGCTGGGACGGGTGGGCCCGGCCGACCGCACGCCGCCACGCAGCAGCGTCACCCGGAACTGCCTCAGTGGGACCGGACTCGAGACCCCCTCTAACACCCCCCGAAGGCCCAAGTGGGAAACCCCCCTTTTGTGGTTTCCCTGCCGCCTCCATCCCCAACCTCTGCGGCGCACGTTCGTTGCCCGCATCCGTGTGTGGGACCCTCTGCTAGTGGCACAGGATTCAAAGAAATGAAAACTCCAAGGCCGACAGCAAGGGAGTTAGAGGAGGGTGCAGGTAGACGCATAAACCACACCAGTAGGGCGCGGCGGTACATGCCAAGAAGCAAAGGACTGTTTGGAAAAACTGCCATTTGGGAACTTGGATAAGACACTGGGGTGAAAAAATGATTATTTACATTATTTGAAGCTATTCAGGGTGAAATACAGATCTAGGTTTCGATTAATTTAATTACATGGCTAAAATCCCTCCACATCATTATAAGCTTTCAGAATTAGCTGCGTGAACAACTCGAGAGTGGAGCAGTCAGTTGACCAAGCGCACGGGGAGACCCTCGGGGGGTCCTGAGCTTGGCCCCAGAGAATGCGAAAATCAGGGCCAGAACTCTTTTGCCAACGATGATGTTCCGGAGACTTCTCAGCTCCCAGATCCCAGGTCGCTCCATGGTTGACCTTGCCTAAAGAAGACCCCGCCAGTTACATGCTGAAATCTGAACCCTCCAGTTAGGACTCTGCAAAAAAAAAAAAGTCTCTTTTTAATAAAGGATGCAAAAAGTAACAGTGATACCCTCCACTTGGATGGCTCTCAAGGGTATGCTGAGTGAAAAAGTCAGCCTCGAAGGGTTACATGCTGTGTGATTCCGTGTATATAAAACCACCATGGGGGCGCCTGGGTGGCTCAGTCGGTTAAGCGCCTGACTTCATCTCAGGTCATGATCTCATGGCTCCCGGGTTGAGCCCTGCATCGGGCTCTCTACTGTCAGCGCGGAGCCTGCTTGGAATCCTCTGTCCCCCTCTGCCTCTGCCTCCCTCTCTCTCAAAAATAAATAAAACATTTAAAAATGAACAAAACAAAACAAAGCAAAAGCCACCATGAAGTGACCAAATCATGGTGAGGGAGAACAGATCAGCAGTAGTTAGAGTGTAACATGAGGGAGGTTCTTTGTGGCGATTGAACAATCCCGTTTCCTGACTGCGATGACTTCTTCAATCTACACACATGATCAGATTTCATAGAAACACATGCACGCACACACACGCACAGTGTCTTGACAATGAGCCAGCGTCTTTATGTAAGAGCTTATCATTGGGGAAGCTGAGTGAAGGATACACATGCTCTGCGCTATGTTTCCAACTTCTTGTAAGGTTTAAACTATTTCAAAATAAAAAGTTATAAAACCGAACAACACCTTTGAAAACCAGAGAGAGACAGAGGGACAGAGAGAGATGCAGCCAGTTTTCCCTTTCTTCTCCCTCAAATGCCTGTTTTGGCCATTTTACTGGAATCCAAGGATGTTCTGATGAGATGGTTCGTGTCAAAGGCCTGCTCCAGTCTGTCCAGAATAAACACGATCAGTTTCCACGACGACCATGATCATTATTGACAAACACAATATAAATCGTTACTTAAGACACCTCGCCAGCCAACAGGCTGAGAATTTAGTAAAGGCATTTATTCTACTGCTTAGGACGAGCGAACCGAAGGATTGTCTGAACATTTTCTTTATCCCGATTCCCCTGGCCCCCGACTGCTAAAGAGAATTTCAACTTGGCTGAATGTGATTCGAAGTGAACTTGAGAAACAGAGGGGCTGATGTCAGCGACCAGGAAACCAGTCTTTGACTGGGGCATCATCCAGTGAACTTGATGCAACAAAGGCGTTGAACCTGGTCCCGATGAAAAGAAGATCTGCCTGCCATATGCGTGGCTCCCACACAGAAGGCCGTGGGGCCGAAATGTAGGTGTGCACGTGCGTGTCTGAGACCGCCAGGGCACAGCCAACTGTTTGACTAGAAGCCGTATGATGGACGGGGGAAGGAGAGGGGGGCCGGGGCCAGGTGGTGAGGAAAAGGCTAGCAGCCACACGATGGGAGGTCAGTCACCGGGAGCAGATGTTGGAAACAAAAGCACGTTAGTGGAAGCAAAGCGGAATTGGCAGGGAGCCGGCGGAGTTGAAATCTTTTCACGCGAGCAATTAAGCAGATCGTCAATGGGAAATGTTTAACAATATATTAAAACTATTTTTGTGCCCTAGATGTTAAAGAAACCTTAAGTGCTAAAGGCAAATTTAAGCTCAAAATATTCTCAAAGGTGTACGTGCCCGGGCCACCTCCTCGGGCCATGTCCGAGAGTGTATGTATATATTATATATACTACATATAATGCTGAATGTGTAGTATACAGATGTACATATCGATAGCCTGGGTCGGTATACAGATATGAAAACTAACCACCGATGTTATTTCTAACGGAGATTTTTTTTTCCAGTTTTATACATCCCTGAATGAGGTGTTCAGCACGATGGTTTGATTTCTGTATATTGTGAAATGCTTACCATGACAGGTTTACTTAACGTCTATCATCTTGTACGGATAGGAGGAGCGCGAGATTCCTGATCTCAAGTTTAAAGGATGAATAAGAGAAGGAAATGGCATCAGGACGAAGCACTGAGGTCAGAGGTAACACCATGGGCAAAAGTATGCACTGGCTTGAGCAAGGAGCCCAGAGGTTGAGGGAATGGAACAGTGAGAGATCAGACCGGAGAGCTAAGCAGAAGCCATCTCAAGAAGGCACCTAAGTTCCTTGCTGAGGTGTTTGAACATGACCCTTAAGGTGATGGCACCCTGAAGAATTTTAAGTACATTCGTACATCAAACTTGGCTTGAGGAAGGTGGCTCTGGTGTCCATGCGGGGTATCAAGTAATGTGGAATCAGGAGAGAAGTCGCTTCGAGGCAGTTCACACAAGATGTGATGAGAGTTTGAAGCAATGGCGGACACGGACAGGAGGCCACATGTTTGGGGGGTATTTAGAAGATAGAGTCAGTGGGTCTTGGTGGCCAGCTGGTAGAGGAAAATCAACGCGGACTCCCGAGTTTCTAGCTGCAGGAGAAGAGGGTACGGGTATCAGAAAGAAGGACGACCGGGCTGGGAAGAAAAGGCAAGTCCAATCGTGAACGTGCACTGTGAGTGGAGACGGCCGGGAGAGAGAATTCTGGAACTGAGAGTCCAGCCCTCAGGAGAAAGATCCTGGCGTGAAGCTAAGTTTTCGAGAAGTTTGCAGCTGACAGACACCACAGGCGTGACTGGCTGACAGTGGCATTGGTGAGGTGAGACTAAAACCAAAGGGGAACCAAAGTGGGGAATGCCGATGTTTACAGGATGACGAGGGGACTGAGAGGATTTATTAGGCAAAGAGGAGGCAAAGGCAAGCAGTGGAGAAAAACACGTTTCAAGATGGAGAGAATAATCCTGAAAGAAGAACATCTTTGAGTTCTCTGTGGGCAGAAGAAAAGGTGTCATGTGGAAAACAGGAAGATCAAGAGGAAATATACTCAATTTGCCAAAATCAATGACGATGAAAATCCATATCAAGTTAATGTGTTTTAGCATCATGCTCTGTAAGTGGTTGAGAGGTTTTACATAACTTCATATGTGGGCATATAATTTATATTTCGACTCTTTCTGCAGATGAGAAAGACTTTAAAAGCAGGGTCAGTAAACTGTTTCTGTAAAGGGCCAGACGGTAACTATTCTCAGCTTTGAAGGCCAGGCGGTCTCTGTCGCGACTATTCAACCGCCGTATCTCAAAAACGGCCATAAACAACATGTACCTGAGTGAGCACGGCCGTGTCCTAATAAAACTTTATTTACAAAAACAGGCAGTGAGCTCACTTTGGCCTGAGGACCCTAATTTGATGACCCCTCACCTATTGTTACCTCTTTCCAGACCTTCCCTCTCTTCAAAAGCAGGTGCCAAAAGGAGAGAAATGAACATGGTTTGTTCAGAAGAGCCCAACTTTTCACAGGAAGGACACGCTGAGGCCGAAAACATGTCATTGCCCCTTTAACCACCACGGACTCTCTAGGAAACGTTCAGGGGAATTGAGAGGCGTTCGCTTCTGGCAGAGAGAAAGTTCTTCTGCCTATTAGCGTAATTGGTGCTGCACCTGCAAATTAAAACACATAGAATTTTTACTCCAAGCTCCAATTATATGCAAGTGCCGTTGTTTTGTTTCTTTCCTCTCCTCGTGTTGTAAGTCACGTTAATCGTCTGGGTAAAACAGAAAGAATTCGAATTAGGTATAGACGTGTGTTTTTCTGCTTTCCAAGAAACACAGTGATTTACGGACGTAACAATGACAAAGAGGAAAGGCGGTTGAAGCCTTAAGAGGGATACGAATCCTGAAGTGTATCGAATACAGTGCAAAATAGCAACTCAATTAAAACATTAGAAATGTTGTAATCCCTTTAGGGAGAAAAAAAAGTCCACGTATTTCATGTGCGTGTGTCTGCTTCCGGCAGTGGTTTATTTGGGTTTTGACTCATCCAAGGCATCCGCTAGATCTCATGAGTACTGTGCTTAAATATTCCTAGCATACAGCAGAATTGCACTTCGTGCCTCCTGTGAAGGAACAGACATCTGATTAGCCTCGGCCAATAAAACGTGAGCAGAGGTGACGTGCGCCACTTTCAGGCGGAAGCTTTGAGAGTCACGGATGGCTCTCTTTTCCTTGGCCGCGATGACCCACAAATTCTAGCTGGTAAATGTCCTTTCAGCCTGGGTCCCTGTTTCTAGTATTAAGTTTTCATCTGGCAGGCACTCAATTCTTCTGACCAGACCCTGACTAACAAAGATGCTGACCCAATTCGATACCCTTGTCTGAACAACAGTTCCTCTGAAGCAGGGCGGGGTTAGACAATTTTTCTGTACGTATTTTCCACTTTGCGGGCCCTACAGTCTCGGTCACGACCATCCACCTCTACCACTGTCGCGCGGGGGGGGGGGGGGGAGCAGCCTAGGTGACAGTCAGTGATCGGGAGAGGTTGGGTTCCAGTAAAGCCCTCTTTACAAAAGCAGGGGCAGCGGGTTTGACCTGCAGGCTGTGATTTGGAATCGGCTCTAGACTCTACCGTCCCTCACGCTTATATTCTGTGTATTTCCTCCTGCTCAGGGAAGGGCTGTGGGAAAAGCTTGCCAGAAATCAAAGTTTGACTCAAAATTTAGCAGACGTGGGAGGGCAGAAATTGCTATGGCAATAAATGTTTTAGTATCAGGAATTTTTTTATACAACTATGCACGCTTCTGTATTAATTCAAAATTCCCCATAATAAAAAGTGGGTGGGGAGGGGGGGTTGAGGCAGGGAGGAAAGAGGAATGAGGAAGAGGGGAACATCTCTGATATTTCATGTAAGCTTTTTGGAAGATGATTTCAGGGAATTAATATAATTCATGGCTTTGTATTTGGCAAAATTCACATAAAAAGAACATTACGGCTGGAGTCGTGGCCAGTATTTTATCTCGGAAATAGCATATGCATTTTTTTTAATGATTTCTCTAGTCCCTGAGAAACTATAAGGGCTCAGCTGGCCCCTTAATCTATATGACATTTTTATGACAATTAAAATATCACCCTAAGGAGGGTCTTTTGTTCCGTTGACAGAGTTTATTGGGCTAGCAGAAGCTAACAAAGCAGAACAGAATTATACAGCTAATACTATATTTAAAAACCTCACTTTATTACATTTAAGGCTATCCCGCGAAAACGCAGTGGCCTTCGGTGTCAACCAAACAAAATTCGTCACACAAATGTTTAGTATCTGATTATAATTTTTCCCTAAGAGTAAGTTGCTCTGTTTGGACCACAGTTAACAAGATTCATCCTCCCAAACGTAATGAGAATTTGAACAGCAACTAAAAATCATCTCATGTCCCTTTGTTAGTTCCTTGCTGTAGTTGTATGTAAATTCGTCTACCTCCTTCCAGAGAAAAATTGCAAGTCTTTGGTGGGGGGGCACCTTTCTCTCCCTCTCTCTCTCCTTCTCTCTCTTTCTCTCTCTCTCCCTCCCTTTCTCCCCTCCCCTCCCCTCACCCTTGGGCTTTGAACTGCAGAGTTACACAGACATGGGATGGAACCTTCACCCCCAACACTTGTAACTGTAGGACTTGAGCCAAGCTGCCGTAGCTTTTTTTAAGCGTCAGTTCCCTCATTTGCTAAAAACAAATAAATAAGGACATAAATGCCCAGGA
>NW_024420331.1:3089647-3165151 GCF_014898765.1 Herpailurus yagouaroundi
CACTGCCTCCTTGATCTAGTTCGATTACCAATCACATCTGGTCAAAATCCTGGACTCAGTCTTAGGGGATCCCATGTCTGGCACGTGTTTAATCGAGTTAAGCTCTGGAGGCAACAGGGGAACTCTAAAAATACAGTTTCCTAGACCCAACCTCAGTCCCGCTGACTTGTAAGCCTCAAGGACAAGGCCCTGGAATCTGCATTTGTGACAAGCCCTTCCCCCCACCCACCCCCGCACTACCCAGGCAGCTCTAAGCAAATGGCTCAGGTCATCCATACAGCTCACCTTTCTGCCACTCATATGGCAGGTTCATAATCAATGTCATGATCCATTTCCTCACTCCCAGTCCCTGGGTGCTTCTCACACCTCCGTACGATACCCAAACTGCACCTTTTCAGAAGACAAACCGAAGAAATGCAAGAAAAATACAAAACACGCACTAGACTGGGTGTTGTATGGAAACCAATTTGACGATAAATTTCATATACTGAAAAAAAAAGCAAAACGCGCACTAGAAAATGTCTTGGTCGTGAACTGCCTTCAGCCTTATCATCTTCAGGCTCACGTCGCATTTTCTGACCGTTGCCATTTAAGTCCGTACAAACTGGAAGACGAAAGATCAAACAGCAGAGCCACCCAAATGTCACTGATATCGAGGATAATGGCCCCTGGCGTTACAGGGTTCAGGGTTCTGTGCGCATCCGATTCTTTCCTCAACATCACCCTTTTCCGAGTCATCCTTCAGAATAAATGCCATCTCTGAGCGGTGATTTCTCAAGCAAAGGGAGTTTTCATTTTGCTTCTCATAAAGTCGTATCGTCCCTAGCAGTCAGACTGGCGATAGAAACCACAGTCCCAGAGGAGCTCAGACAGGGCCGTCGCTAAAAGCCTGTTGTGCACAGTCTGGAGGGACGGCCCGGCCAGGCGAGGACCTCTTCACGCCAGGCCAGCGCGGACTCTCTGGGGGCAGGTGTAATGACAAAATAAGCCACAGTCCTCCGTTTACCTACTCCCTGATAGAGTCTTTGTTACTCTTCACCTTGTCATTATACCTGCCCCCAGAGCTATTCCACTCGGCGGTGTGGCAAAAGGGTCAAGTTGGCCACATTGATTTCGCCTTACTTGTCGTTGGCCCAGCTTCCAGAATTAACCATTCTAAGATGAAAAGTACCGCATAGGGAATACGGCCAATAATATTGTAATAATGGTGTATGGGGACAGACCGTAACTACACTTACCATTTCGTAATGTACAGAAGTGTGGAACCGATATGTTATACACCTGAAACTAACATAACATTGTATGTTGCTCATACCTGAATGAAAATTTTTTTCACCAAAAAATACAAAGGATTAAAAAACAGAGTTAACCATTCTAAAATATTTGTACCAAGGGTGGGGCGATTGCTGGAGGCGAAAGATTTTTAAGGGCACCCATTAAATGTTTATGAGAGAAAAGAAAGGAGCAAAGGAGAGAGGGAGGAAGAGAGGAAGGAAAGGGAGAGAAAGAAGGGAGAGAAGGAAAAGGGAAGGAGAGAAAAGAATATGTTGGCGATGTATTGGTGACGGACCAACCAGAGGACACCCCGCCCCCCAGCAGAGCCGCCCACGTGTCCATCTGAGCACTCCGGGTCTTAAAGGGCCACCTCCAGCTGGAAGGAAGGCCAAGCTTATGTGCCAAGTTCAGAGCCCCAGCCCATTCTCAGCCCTCTAACAGTCATCGGGGTTTCTTCTCATTAAAATAGTGTTTCATAGGGGCGCCTGGGTGGCGCAGTCGGTTGAGCGTCCGACTTCAGCCAGGTCACGATCTCGCGGTCCGTGAGTTCGAGCCCCGCGTTGGGCTCTGGGCTGATGGCTCGGAGCCTGGAGCCTGTTTCCGATTCTGTGTCTCCCTCTCTCTCTGCCCCTCGCCCGTTCATGCTCTGTCTCTCTCTGTCCCAAAAATAAATAAACGTTGAAAAAAAATAAAATAAAATAAAATAGTGTTTCATAAAGGAAAAAGATTACATATACGTGTATAAAAATCATATATTTATATATATATAATGAATATAAAATATTAGCATATATAAAACCTGAATACACATAGAGTCTGGTCCCTTAAGCAAATAAATAACATACACCCATTTTCTCATTAACAATCAATATGATTGATTCACACTATCATGGTTTTCCTCTTTTCATGTTGCTAAATCTTGACAATTTTTTTAAATGCCTATTTATTTATTTTGAGGAGGGGGGCAGAAAGAGAGAGACTATGCCAAGCAGGCTCCCCACTGTCAGTGCAGAACCTGACGCAGGGCTCGATCTCATAAACCGTGAGATGGTGACCTGAGCCAAAATCAAGAGTCGGATGCTTAACTGACTGAGCCACCCAGGCGCCCCATTGATAATTTTTATATAATCAGGCAACGCCCTATTTTCACGGATGGCTAGCACAGCTGAATCCTCTCCTCACCTGAGACAGGCATGTGACATGGGATGGTCATTGGACTGTGAGGAAGGCCATTGGATCCCGGTTCCAACTCTGCCACAAACCTTGGGTAACTCACCTGTGCTCCTGGGCCTCCATCGTCTCATCTGTAAAATGGGTTGGGAGATCCCTAAAGTCCGGTCCTTGGATCAGCAGTGTTAGCATCATCTGGAAGCGTGCTAGAAACGCAAAATCTCAGGTCCCAGCCCAGACCTGGCGAATCTGTGCCGGATGTCAACAAGACCCACAAGATTCCAACGCACAGGCCCTGGTGTGGATGGCTTCTGTGAGTACGAGGGGCCCTCACCTGGGGACACCCGGAACTTTGGTTTACACACAGCCAGCCAATACTTCGGCAAACGTACTATGGACGGAACCACCGGCGGGAACAACTCCCGCTTGTTAGGCACCTCTGGGCTCTGAGCACTACAGGAAGTGGAGTGATCACGCCCCCCGCGCTTACTTCTATACACACACCCCTTCCGGAGCACTCGGAAGAGAAGATCAGTATACGTGGGAGGACAGACAGACAGAAGTCCAAACCAGATCAAAACGGAGGCCGTGCTTGCAGCTGCCTAGTGAAGCTGGTTGATGAATAGGACCTTGGGACGGGCAGCAGGATCTCACGGGGTGGTTTCTACAGCTGCGTTTGGCGACGCACCGCACTCTCTCCTTTCGCCTTCCTGAGGTCCTGGGCTGATGGACTCCATCATGGATTGCCACATGCAGGCCACGGTGTGGTAAGCAGAGTAACGGCCCCCAAGCCTAATCCCGGAAACCTGAGAAGGTGTTACCTTGGATGGCAAAGAGGATTTTGCAGGTGTGATCTAGTTAAGGGGAGATTATCCAGGAGTTTCCAAATGGGCCCAAGGTCATCACAAGGGTCCTTACCACAGGAAAGGGTAAGAGTCAGAGAAGGGGCGTGACCATGGGAGCAGATATTGGAGAGATGCCATGGCTGGCTGGAAGGGAGCCAATGAGCCAAGAAAGCAGAAAAGGCAAGGAAGAGATTCTCCTCCAGAGCTTCCAGAAGCTTCTAGCCATGCCCACACCTTGACTTCGGACCGATTTTCAGACTTGGGGCCTCCGGAACTGTAAGTTAATGAATTTGTGTTTCGTCATGCCACTAAGCTTGTGGCGATTGGTTACGGTGGCCGTAGGAAACTCGTGCACCAGGAAGAAGAGTGGCCTTCCTGTCACAGTCAAGATTCCCCAGGTGGCAGGGGGCAAGACCAGGTTCCCAGTCACCCTGATGGAATGTCACGTCAGGAACATGTCACCTGTTGGGATGTGCTGCAGGTGACACAGAGCGTGGCCCACTGGGCCTGGAGTGGCTCTTCTGGAGAGAACACCCTCTTCAAAGGGAAGGGCACTTTCTCCCACCCCCACCATTTCCCCTGTTTCTTTAACAACTGCCACTGTCCAAAGACGTTAGGCTTCCCAGTTTGTCTAAACATTTGAAACATTCTAAGAAAAATACTATATCATTTTGCCGCGAAATCCTTTGTGATGGAGTCACATACTCCACACCACCAGGGAAGTTGGCAATTTTAATCGATTGTTGCAACAGTGAGTTCACCTGTAAGATCAGGACAATTAATGTCGCCATCTATGGGAGAACAATTACATTCAATGACATCATAATGATGCTCCATCAACATCCCATTATTTTCCAAGTGTTCCATCAGGCTTGACAAACTTTGTTAAAAGTTCACTATACCTTTTTGTTTTTCTTAAATGTTTATTTCTGAGAGAGAGAGACAGAGTGTGAGCAAAGGAGGGACAAAGAGAGAGAGAGAGGGAGACACAGGATCCGAAGCAGGCTCCAGGCTCCGAGCTGGCGGCACAGAGCCCGACGCGGGGCTCGAACTCGCCCACTGCGATATCATCGCCTGAGCCGAAGTCAAATGCTTAAGCCACCCAGGAGCCCCAAAAGTTCACTGTACCTTTTGATACATAACCGCAGGCAGACTTTCACCAGAAGCGTGAGATCTTTCATTTTGGACGTCCCAATGATCCCGTCAACTACTGTGTCGTTTTTTTCAGCAACAATCAATTCTCCATTCTTCACGTCAACTGGGTATCCTGCAATTTAACTCAATTCAGACACTACCTCGGAGTTAGAACAGACCTCACAGATTAAGGGCTCAGGACCACAAGACTGGCCTCACTGGAGGTACCACAGACAGGGTCCCCAGCGTATCCACACTTCAGCCTGGCATACTACGAATTCGGGGGTTCCCGTGACCGCCTCCCGCTCAGGGTAGATAATTTGCTAGAATGACTCACAGAACTTAGGAAAGCGCTATACTTACAATTACAATTTATTATAAAAGATACAAACGAACAGCCAGGTGAGAGGTACGTAGGGCGAGATCCAGAAGGATCCTGAGCGCAGGACCCTCTTGTCCCTGTGCAGTTGGGGTGTGCCACCCTCCTGGTACACTGACACGTTCACGACCAGGAGCTCCCCCAATCCTCATCCGAGTTTTTATCAAGGCTTCATTACAGAGGCATGGTTGATAAAATCATTGGCCACTGGTGACTGAACTCAGTCTCCAGCTGCCCTCCCCTGGAGGTGGGGGAATAGGGCTGAAAGTTCTCTCTCGTCACTGGTTGGTTTTTCTGGTCACCAGCCCCGTCCTGAAGCCATCCAGCCACACCTCCTTCATGAGTCACCTCATTGGCATAATTTCAGGTAGGGTTGAAAGGGCCTTCTCATGAACACAAAAGACACTCCTATCAGTCTGGAAAGTACAAGGGTTTTAGGAGCTCTGTGCCAGGAACCGGGGACACAGACCACATATATGTTATGTTATACCACAACGACCTAGGGCAAAAGCCAGAACCAAAGTGGAACTCGGTTCCTTAGTAGGCAGTGACGGGAACACCCTGCTTCAGAAAGAGGGGATACCTCACGGGGAGGGGCCAGAAGACAGGGCGGCGGCTCTCGGCTCAGCCCGTTCACCCCCTTGAAGGATCTGGCAACGTCTGCAGATATTTTTGGTTGGTCCAGCTGGGGGGCCGGGGGGAGGCGCGCCTGGCATGTGCCGCTCGACGTCTCACAGTGTGCAGGGTGGCCAAGAATCATCCCGCTCCAAGAGTCCCCGGTGCTGAGGAGGAGAAACCCTGATACGGAGTGTGGGTCTAGGGAGCAAGGAATTCAGGCCAAGGAGTGACTGCAGACTTTGGGACCTGCAGGCGAGTGTTCCCAGACCCCGAAGACAACGGGCGCGGGGGAGTTAGCCCGTCCGCCTAAGCCGTATGGTCATCATATACATGATTTTGCACCCACATCGTTGTAGCCCTCTTGGGATTTAGTCAAGTCTTTTCCGAGTTACAGTTCTGGTTTTCTTCCTTTTTTTGTTTCCTTTTTCACTATTACATATATTCAGAGTAAAGTCTTTCTCACCTGTCAGAGGGAACCAAGCCGGCGGGAAGGGGGGGCGGAAGGGGGGCAGGATGGTGGTGAGTGTGGAAATCGGGGGAGAGAACCCCAGGGGGAAGAAGCAACTCGGGGTGAAGATTCAGGGGTGCCTGGCCCACCAGCCGCCTCCTCTACAGATCCCCTTTCTGGGGCTCAGACCACAGAAGTTTGGGGCTTTGTTGAAGAAGAGGGGCTGCGTCCTTTCCGTGTGTGCATGTCATTACCAGCAAAAGTCGCGGACCAGCAGGAAACTTTTGGGAGGCGGCATCTAGAACAGTCTACGCTGTAAGCTCAGAGAAAGCCTGTTTTTAATCAGAAGCCCTGGAGAACATAGCCCGTGCCTCTGATTGCTTCGTAGAACGGTTTGCGACGAGCCACCACAGGCGGGGGCTTCATAAACGCCCCTGAAAGACAGTGGGGCAGCCACTGTCTTCTTGTAAGGTTTCACCTGGGATGTGGATTGGTGGCAGCAAAAATTCATGGTCGAGACTCTGAGTAGATGAATCTCATCCCGGCGGTGGTTGGTGGTCTAGTCTCCTGCCGCAGCAACATTAAATAGTACTCACCAGCCCTGCCCCCAGCTCCTTAGACGTGAAGGCATTGGGTTTGCATGTCAGATGCAGGTATCAGTCGTGGGTGTGGATGGGGCTCCCGCGGAAGGCCGACCCAGGATCAGACAATGCGTTAAGAGAGCACGAGGTCTGGGCTCCGCCCTGGGGTGCTCTCGGTTGTGGGGGAGACCCGACCACGGGCGGAGGGAAATGTTCATCAGAGACACAAGGGAGTATGCCGTGCCACTCGAAGTAGCGGATGTGGGGGATTTTCTCCCCCTTCGGTGGCAGGATTTGAACCCCTTTGAACCCCGAGTCAACAGTAATTTCTGGAAGACCAGAATGTTTCTGTTGCCCATTAATCAGCGTTGGGCGTAATGGAGAGCCCGAGTTAAACGGAATCTGCCCTGAGCCAATGTCGTGCTGAGCCGAGCGGGTGCCCTGAGCGCCCCCTGTGTTTGGTTCTCCCAAATCCGGGGTGCACTCTCCGCGGCGAGCCGGACACCAGCTCTGCTCCAAGCCTGTGGGAGGAAGAGAAGCAGAAGGCACCTCCATAGGAAGAAAGGCATTAGCCCCGAGTAATGTTGAGTTGTCATTGTAGTTGCTTCCGCTGCGGTCGGTACCAAGCTGTGTATCCCTCTGCTGAAGTGACAGCGTTTCCATAATTAAATTGAAGTCTTAGAAAGTCAACTCGAAGAAAAATACCTAGTAAATAAATACACAGGTGGCACAGGGACACAGCGCATACCTGAAGTTTGCAGGGAAAAGACTGGTATTCGGGAAACGCGTTATAATCTGTCAAGTCCTCCAAGTCGAAGAGTAGTGCCGTCCAGGCGCAGGAACCCTGAGTTCCTCCCGCGAAGTCCCAGACAGGTAGACCTTCCCGTCTGGGTGACCTCAGATGGGTGCAAGTCTAGGAACCAGAATCGTAGAACGGACGGGCCCTTATAAGACACAGCCGGTCCGTCCCCTTTACGGGGGAAAAGGGAGGGGCCAGATTGTTTTAAGTGACTTGTCCAAAGTCATACCGTCGGCGATGACTGGGGTTGGAACTCTGGTCCCCGGCCAGTTCACCCCGGCCCCTCCCCTCTCCAGATTCGACCCTTCAAGTTCCGGCCCAGACTCCTCAGGCCGACATTCGTCTAGGAGACGGCTGACACACCGACTCCCACACCAGGTTGCCGATGGAATTTCCAGCCTGGAGCCAGCATGTCCAATATCCGGATGGGCCTGTAACGTACAGGAAGTGGGAGGTGGGAGAAAAATGCACATGGTTCACGAGCTGAAAACATTCATCAACCCCGAAGCAGCGACTAGCTTTGAAAGAATGAGCTCGTAGGTTACAAAGAAAGAAAATACTTCTAACAAATATTAGCGAAAGACCCACGTACATAGATTCCTTTGTTTCTTCCTTGTTTTTTCTTTGTTTAAAAGCGTATGAATGTCGTGATGTCACGTTTGTCTATGTCTGATGATTCATTTCTTACGGCAAATAGAGGCCGAAAGAAAAGAGGCGATCGCTTCATAGGACAGACGTTCAGGGAACCTCAGGGCCAAAAGAAACTCCTTGGATGAGAGACCAGGGGACTCAACCTCATTAAATACTTCATCTCTGAAACTGAGGCCTCAAACAGTGACCTGGGACACAGTCCGCACCCTACAGAAAGAAAGGAGCGAAGGGCCTTTTTAGCAGCGAATGGCTGTGCCCAGCTCAGCTTTGGGAGGGCCAGGCTGTGATGATCCTTTGTACTTGGAGAAGGTCAGGCCGTCCGTGTCAGGCTGGCTGTGGCTTATCACGGATAAATCGCGCCGAACAGACGACGCATTACAAGCAGGCGCCTGCTTCGAAGAAGACACCAGCCCCCTCAGCCGGTGGTCGAAGGTGCCAGTCATTCTCCCATTTTGGAGGCAGCATCAGAATGAGCGGAACACATTCATGACACGTGGTCGGAGACCAGCAGATGCCAACACGTGTAATTCGGCAGCTGTGTGCCCCAGGCACTAGAAGGTACTATTTCCCAAAAGGATGGGAGCGTTTCCCTTGGTAGCATGTGCAGGTACCCCTCACTGGATGCAACAGGCAGACCCAGAAAGATTATGAACACATTAAATTTCTGAACGTGGACGCGTACCTTAAACCCCCAATGACAACAAGCAACGAGAATGGAACTGGTGCCGAATGATTTGTCCTGTCGGTTTCCTTGCTGAGTCCTCGCCGCCCCCTGCGGGTCACCATAATGCTCCAGAGAGAGCCCCCATTTCTTCAAAGGCGGCCCCCACCTCTTTCATTCATTCACTCATTCATTCATTCCTTTGTCGTCTTGTACAAGAACGAAGACACCGACGCAAGAACATATGACCGATCGCAACCTAGTGTTTTAGTTTCGCAAGCTTTGAAAGTGGTATTTTCTATGGCAACCACGGTGCTTTCTGGGCAAGCGAAGGGACAAAGGTTGGTAAAAACCTTCCAATTAACTGTGCATTAAAATTCCCTGTGTGTATTGCCGGTGAGCGAGGACTGTCGGGGGAGGGGGAGGGGGGGGCGCCCATAAGGGAGTGCCCTCGTACTGAAATATATTTCCTCAGGGGAAATCGGGTTAAAATGGACTTCAAAGGCCCCTCAGATCTACAGAAAGGAGAGCTTAAATGTCAGGAGATAAAATGGTGATGAAAAGAAATCATCACAAGAGGGGAAAAGGCGCAAAGGGCAGTATTCAATTATTTGTTTGCGTTTGTTTGCCTACGATTAGCGCGGCTCCCCGCGCTGTGCCTGAGGATGGGGCTTCAACAAGGGAACAGACGCCGGCACCCATTCCAAGAAACTCGTAAAACAGCAGTGAAAATGTACTTGCATTAGATGCCAGCAAGTCTCCAAGGGCTAAAAAGGTGGGGGGCTGGAGGGGGGGGTCACGGACAGCTTCACAGGGGTGTGCATCCAAAGCTTACTTTACAAATAGTCACATCATTAAAAAAAAAACAACATAAAAATATCCATGCGCATATGGAGATGAATATACACGCTTCGGAAGCGGTGGATTAAATTACAAAACCGACGGACGAATTGGACTTCAGACTCGTCATTCTGCCGCCAAGTTCTCCTCATATTCCCTGAATCACACATTAGCAGCCTCTCTGAAAAATACAACGAAGCTGCTTTTCTACCCTGTGTTTACAACCGCTTCCGGTTCCAAGTTCTGCTACGAGAAAAGCCAGAGGGAATGAAGACGTTCACGGACGCGTCGTTCTAACGTGAAAGTTACCCACCTTTTTAACTGGGACTGGAGATAGGACGCTAGGCGGGTAGCCTCTTCTAGCTGCGTAAGCAGACAGTTTCTTTTTTCCTGGAGGAGAATCCTGTAGGTAAGAAAACGGTCCATTGGTGGATTTTTCAGAGACAGAGTGAGTGTATTTTCCCAACAAGAAATTCAACTGTGAATTCCCCGCGCTCCCAAAGATTTAGGTTTGAGAGACTAAATTCTAAAAAACCACATCCAGGTGACAAACACCAGGAAAACACAGACTGGTTTTGTCTTGCTTGAAAACGTACCCCCAGCACCCTGAGCAGTGCCTGATACACTGTAGGAGCCCAGCGGGTGCGTGGCCGGGTGGCCGGGTGGCCGGACGGGTGGACGGATGGGTGAGTGGGTGGCTGGGTGGAAGGAAGGAAGGAAAGGAGGGAGGGAGGGAGGAAACGTAAATTATGAGTATACCAGCCTGGGTCCTTAGGTCAAAGGAACTAGAGGTTCTGATCAACTCCCTAAAAAGCAATACGAGGAAGTTCTAACACAACCCCACAGTATATTCTTTGCAATTTGTGGTTTGCGATTGTTAAATATTGAGATGGATGTCGTTCTCCTTCCATAGCATGGTCCGCCTCTTCTCAGCCGATCCTTTTATTATCTTCACCAAGTCCCAGGTTAAGGAGCCGCTCTGGCTGGGTTATAACTCGATATACGACTTGAACAAGCGTCCCTTGGTCACTGAAGAAAAGGTAAGTGTACCCAGAGTGTCGGGCAAAACAGGGAAGCCGCAGCCCTCCGTATTTGGTCTCCGCCAGGTTTGTTTCTGTCCCGATGTGCTCCATTTCACATCCGCTCCTCCCAGTTCGGGGCCGGCCCCGCTGTGATCCGTGCCTGGAGGTCACCGCACTGTAGCGAAATCGTTACTCAAGAAAAGGACACAAAGTGCAGTCAGAGGAGGGTTGGAAATGCACCTTGATTGATCTTCATCCTCGGAGAGTGGTTTCCGGCCTGACGATAAGGAACGTCTCCTCGTTCTATTGAGTGGCAAGTGAACTGCCTTTCGCAACACACGGTGGTGTGTTTATCGACTTACTGCGACTGTCGGCGTGCACCGCATCCTCCTTCCTGTAGCCACCTCTTTTGCGCTTTGGGGGAGACATTAGGGGTAAGGCAAGGGCTTCGCCTCATCGCTTCCTTATCCTCTCAGAGGATGAGCCCCCCCCCACCGCCCACCCCCAGCAGCGTTAACTCGGTCACTGACCCTTCAAAGCCTGCAACTTTCCTGAAGCTCCGCTCTACGCCCAGCAACACACGATCACGCCCCTGAAGGAGGAGTTCACGGCCTAAGACAGGGAACAGAGAGGGACGTGACTACTTTCGCTCAAAACACTTCTGGGAGAGAAACATTTGCCAGGGCTCAGGTAGAAGCGTGGGGAAGTGGCCCCTGCGTGCCCCTGAGCGTAAAGAACCTTCCTCGGGCCTCTTTGAAAGCCATGCTTCCACCTTCGTGACTTAAAAGACAGCAACGAATGGGGCGCCTGGGTGGCGCAGTCGGTTAAGCGTCCGACTTCAGCCAGGTCACGATCTCGCGGTCCGGGAGTTCGAGCCCCGCGTCGGGCTCTGGGCTGATGGTTCGGAGCCTGGAGCCTGTTTCCGATTCTGTGTCTCCCTCTCTCTCTGCCCCTCCCCCATTCATGCTCTGTCTCTCTCTGTCCCAAAAATAAATAAACGTTGAAAAAAAAAATTTTTTTTTTTAAAAATAAAAAAAAAAAGACAGCAACGAACACTCCCGTGGGAGCCTACAATTCTCTCCTCACCCGGTCAAAACCACATGTGAACTGCCTCCTGTTTCGGTTATCTGTTGCTGCGGGACAAGCCACTCTGAAACTGGGTGGCTTACACCAGCAACGATGTATTTTTCCCCATGATTCTGTGAGTTGACCGAGCTCAGCTGGTAGTTCTTCGGAGCCATTTGGCATCGGCTGGAGGCACTCACTCGGCTGTATTCAGCTGGCACCGGAGCTGGCTGGAAGGGCCAAGAAGCCTTCGCTCACATCTGGTGCCTAAGTGGGCTCTCCACATGTGGTCTCGGGATAGTCAGACTCTCAAATGGCGGCCGGATTCCAGGAGGGAGAACTTTAAGGCAGCCATTCCCCTCAAGGTCCGGGCTTGGAAGTCCCAGAATGTCACATCCTTGGCAATCTGCGGGGTAAAGCAGGTCATAGGCCACAGGCCAGACTCCGCTCTTTGACGGGTGGAGCAGCATGCAGGTACAGGGAGGAGAGGAATTGATGGTGGCCATCTTGGAAGATCATCTCCCTCACTTCCTAAGACGGAATAGACTCCCCTTCTGCCTAAGATGGTCAAGGTACACCGTCAACGATCAATTTCAGTACTGTGCCACAGGTTACGCGAAAGAAGTAAAAATTTGTTACCATGTTGTCAGAAAAAGGGGAAATAACACAGTTTGGGAAGAATGCCTCTGGAAATTCTTCACAAAAGTGGAAACCCTCTGTGGTCATCCTCAAACCCTTGAGCTTTAGCAGAGGTGTTGAGGGCACCTAAATGGCTCCACGAATGCACATTTCCTAGGCAAAAATCAATGGTGAGTGGCTAAGTGCTCTGTGTGAGTCAGGCGGGTTAACTACCGCAGCAAACAACTCTCAGATCCCAGTGGTCCCATCAGGTAGGCTCTGCTCCACGTAGATATTCCAGGACCCAGGTCCCTTCTATGTCGTGGCTCTAACATCCGAGGGGACCTTGAAGTCCTCCACCACATGCTCTGTACTAGGTCACCCCTCCGGGAAAGAGAAAGTACAGGAACTGTTGATGGGCCAGGCCTGAAGATAGTGTGCCATACCCACCCCCGTCTAACGGTAAGGAATTCTGGGAACTGTGGGCAAGCGACATGCCCTAGAAAGCAAGGAAAACTGGTGACCAACTACTCGGGTTTTGCCACCAACTCTAATCCGTCCCTGACTCTCTAAAACGCAAATACCCTCGGGGCGCCTGGGTGGCGCAGTTGGTTAAGCATCCGACTTCAGCCAGGTCACGATCTCGCGCTCCGTGAGTTCGAGCCCCGCGTCGGGCTCTGGGCTGATGGCTCAGAGCCTGGAGCCTGTTTCCGATTCTGTGTCTCCCTCTCTCTCTGCCCCTCCCCCGTTCATGCTCTGTCTCTCTCTCTGTCCCAAAAATAAATAAATGTTGAAAAAAAAAATTTTAAAACGCAAATACCCTCTGTTATTGGTGGTGGTGGGGGGTGTTTAATTCGTATTAAATGCCTGTTAGCCATTTGAGAAGAATTAGATACAAGATATAATTCTGCAGAAATATCTGGGCGGTGTCCTGTGGAGAGCTGCCGAGGCCCTGAGCTCAGAAAGATGTGACAGACAGGGGGCGCCTGGGTGGCTCAGTCGGTTGAGCGTCCGACTCTTCATTTCAGCTCAGGTCACAATCTCACAGTTTGTGAGTTCGAGCCCTGCATCGGGCTCTGCACTGATAGCACAGAGCCTGCTTGGGATTCCCTCTCCCCCCCCTCTCTCTGCTTCTCTTTTCTCTCTCTCTCTCTCTCTCTCTCTCGCTCAAAAATAAATAAATAAACATTTTACAAAGAAAATTTTAAGGAAGAAAAATGCATTTGATGGTACTGTACTCTATTGAACAAAATCCACACACACGTGGAGCCACACAGTTCAAACCTGTGTTGTTCAAGACTCAACTATAATTCTTACTTGATACTTCCATTAAAAAAAAAAAAACAACAACAACTTCTTGTGTTTGCCCGCCTCTTGGCATTTTGAAATGTTCATTTCAACTTTCACAAACCGATGAGATAATTGGGACTCTCAAAGAGAGTAAGTTGTCCTTGATCTTGGTTAAGTTCCGGAATTACACCAGCAGCAACTTAGAGAGGCGGGTCAGAAAATGATTGTAAATGATTCCATGGTGTCGTATTTCTTTCTAAAGAAAGGCTCCTTTTTTAAGGTGGGATGATACTAGTCTACGGGTGGACCACGAAAATGCGTCTACCGAGAGCAAACTATGGTGGCGCTTACCGAGGAGAGAGGCAGGCACCGAATCTCACAAGGACAAATTCTCTCGGTCCTTAAAGATAAATACTGTGGAGAGAGCTGGCAGGTTCTTCGGAGTCACCAGGACCTGCGTGGCATAGCTCTTGGGACCATCCAGCGGCCTCATTTTTAATTCCTCGTTATATACTCAGTCTTCTCGTTTCTAAGCCAACTCCCCAGATGTCCGGAGACCAAGACAGAAGGCTTCGGGGTGGCCGGCACAAAATGTCCCGGCCCTAGACAAAGTCAGTGCTTACATCTGTGTTCCCTGTTACCATTCAGTCTCTTAGCAGATGGGCTACTTGGAGTCAGTTCCCAAGAGCCCAATATCTCCGGTCACGCTGATAAAATAGGCCGTCTATTCTTAAAAACCCAGAACCCTGGTGACCCCCTGCATCGCCTACACCGTCAACCTACGACCTCGTCTTACCTCTTTCGTCTCTAACTGTGCTAGTAAAGACTTCTGCCCTGGATGCGCCCACATTCTCTCACGGCCACAAGGACTCGGTACAACTTTTAAATAAAGTCATTCTCCTTTGTTGTAGTTTATGATTTAACAGGAATGGACACAAAAAGAGCCCAATTCTTTAACGCACGAAGTAGCAATCAGATCATCCTTTGCTTTTTTCAATCTATCCAGCTACAAACATAATTGTGACAGGGGTGCCCGGCTGGCTCAGTCAGAAGAACATGAGACTCTTGATCTCGGGGTCGTGAGTTTGAGCCCCACGTTGGCGGCAGAGATTGCTTAAATACATAAATAAACTTAAAAATAAATTTTAAAAACGATCGTAATGTTGTTTGCCTTACGTGTGCTCCTTAGGGCCATGGGAGGAGTTTTATGACTCCGTATACTGGCTTTCCAGAACGAAGCACCACAGAATACCATGATTATTTGTATTCACGTCAGATCTCAGCAGTTAGAAGTCAGGTTGGTGAACCGGACCTTCTATTTCGTTCCCTGGAATGCAGGGCGTGAGAAGTCACTATGGGAATGCATTCTGATCCCTGTTCACTCAGAAAAATAAGGATTTTGTTCGCTTTTGTTTGCCTGCCAGCGAAAACAACAGCAGTTTCAGCTCTGTTTCTTCATACCATATGACTTGGAATTTATGCCTTTTACTTGGCTGGCTTCCGATGGCCGTTTATAGACCCATAATTTTATGTGCCACCTTCCCATAAAATTCACTCCCAGTTTGCGAAGCCAAGGCCAACGATGCGCAAACCAGGTGTCTGGAGACACGTTAGACAGAGCAGCTCCGAGAAATGATGCCACTCGGGTCCGTGTTTCCTTGGACCTTGGAATTCCAGACAAAGGGGCCCGTACCCTTCCCTGAGGTGCCTGTCAGCAGAAGGGACTCGTACGGAAGGTGGTCTCGCAAATTCCCGTGGTCCTCCCTCCGGTGCTGCCCAGGGTCGATGTCCCCGTGAGGAGCAGTGGCGTTGGCTTGCCCGGAAGGTGTGGATGAGCACGCCGCCTCCCCTCTGTGTTTATCTCCCTGGCTCCGCGTGTGGCCCCCGACTCACGGCCCTGTCGGTGAGAGGGCAGCAGAAGCTAAAAGCATCGATTTCAAATCCAGGCCTGCCTTTTACTCCTACGGCTGGTTACGGGGTGGCGCACGGGCCGACCTTGGGTGGTTCCGAAGCCCTGGCGAGGTGGCGATTGGAACCCTTTGTTGTCCCCACTCAAAGCCTGGGACTCTCTCTCTCCTCTTGCCTCCCTCCCTCCGTCTTCAAGGCCCCTCTGTCCTGAGTGAGCTCTGCGGGTTCTGCAGGAGGCGGGCACCGAGATGGAGTCAGGGGCGCGAAAGGTGCATTGGAGAGAAGCACCGGAGGGGAAAAAAGGGAGGAAGAAGGATCGGGCAGAAGAAGCTGCCAGACTTGGATGCCGGCCTGACGATTTCTCCATGAGCCCAACAGGCGGCTCCAGAGCACGAATCGCGCTTCCAGGAGCCCTGCTCTGGGGCGCAATGGCTAGGATCCGGGGAGCATTGCCCTGCCGTGGTCCTTGGCCAGGGACTGCCCTACGAAGAGCGTGACCTTGGCTCTCAAGCTGAGGCGGCGGGCAGAAAACACACCTCGCGGGTCGGCAGCAAGCTTTTCCTCGAGGCTCGAAGGAGGACCTGAGGGCCGCCTCTCGGCGCCTGCCATAGCCACCACCTGTCCACTGACAAACAACCCGACTCCCAACTCCGTGTAGCTCTGGCAAGGAGTTGGGACCCTCTGCTTTCTTGGCCGCACGGATGAGCACATGGGCCAAGGAGGGGCCACCAGAATCAGTTCTGGACGTCAGTAAGGCTGTGGGAGGGTCAGGAAAGTGCAAACGTGGTCAGGGGACGGGTAAGAGACAGGGAAATAGAGAGACGTTGGCGGTGGGTAAGACCAGTTCATGAGCCGCCTCGAATCCTCTTGGCCTCTCCCCTCACCCCATCCACTGCGACCGACACCGGTCCCATGCAGGCTTTGACCAGCCTCACAGGGGGGCAACCCGGCCACCCCAGGGCTTCTCCGAGGCCACCATAAGTTCATTTCTACCCAGAGACTTCTGTCTTGTGGGACACCTGTAGGACCTGCTGGGCACGTACACATGTATAAACGTGGGAGGAGTCAATGCCCACGGGCCACCCTTGACGACTGCGGCGCTCGGCCAATGAATCAGTGCTTCTCCCTTCCGTCTTCTGAAGATCCCATATTGCCAGGGGACTCATTCATGCATCTTTCGCTTAGCTGTCCTGTGTTCCCTTTCCAACACGGCTCCCAAAAGAGTTACAGGCACACAAGCCCTTGTCTCAGGCTCTTGTTTTTAAGTTTATTTATTTATTTAGAGAGAGAGAGAAAGCACAAGTGGGGCGGGGGGCCAGAGAGAGAAAGAGAGAGAGAGAGGGAGAGAGAGAGAGTCCCAAGCAGGCTCCGCACTGTCAGATGCAGCCTGATGCAGGGCTCGATCTCACAGACCATGAGATCATGACCTGAGCTGAAGTCAGACAGTTAACTGACCAAGCCACCCAGGCGCCCCTGTCTCAGGTTCTTTTATGGGGGAACCCAGACTATGGTAGATAACACCATTTGAACACCTGGATCCAGCTGTCCCTGAAACCACCCCCTTGGACTTTCCAATTCCTTGAGCAAATAAACTTACAAAGTTTCTTATTTTCTTTTTCTTTCTTTGGGGTGCGTGTGTGTGCGTAAGCTAGTTTGAGTTGAGTCTTTGTGGTTCACAACCCTCACAACTCTATTTTCATTTTCTAAGCCACTCATCACCCCCATCACATCACCGACCTCCACGTTCCCCATACCTGTCCGCCATCCTGGTAAATTTCAAGAAGCAGAAGTGTCACCAATGACTCTCCCCCACCCCCCGCCATCTCCCCCTACATACGACCGGGTGCCAAGTCCTGCAACCTTTCCGTGTTCGGAATTTATAGTGCGTCTCTTAAAGACAACGTGTTGAGTTTGAAGTGCGTGGGGGCTCTCCGGCTACATCCAAACAGGAAGTTAGAGAACCAGTCTGCAGTTCCGGAGACAATCAAGGCCAGAGATCAAGGAGAGCTGGTCAAAACCGAGAGCCTGGATGAGGTCACAGAAGCAGGTCGTACAGATGAGAAGGCCAAGGCCGGAGCCCCGCCAAGCCCAGGTTTCCGGAAGAAATCAGAGCAGCAAATGTCAGGTGCTGCCGAGGGTCGAGGAGGACCTAGGAGGTAGAGAACCCTCGCTGAGTGCTTCTTTCCTGACTCTCAGACTCCATGTGTCTGGGCACCAGCAAGAACCGGATGAGGGGCAATCGGAAGCCATTCTAGCATCGTCAGCCACACCTCTCAGGGCCAAGGCTCCCCCCAAGACAGTTCCTTCGTCAGCACCAATCAGATTCTTAAAGACTCTTGACTGGGGCAGGAACACGGTTCGGGGGGCAGGGATCCTCAGAACCAGTTTCTGCCCTCTGTCCCAGGCTCTCCTCTCTCATTTGTTACCCCCGATTTCCCATGTTTCCGTTCAAAACCTCTCCGCTTCCAGTGGTTGGCGATACCTCCCACGGTAGAGCGGCAGGCGCGAAGCGCACCCGGTTCCCACGTCGTGCACAGTGAAGGACTCGGGAAAGGTCCCCAGACTTCAGGATCATGCTCAGAGGTGCATCTGGAGGGACCGCGGAGGATCCGAGGAAGCGCAGACATTTCCACAGCCCTGATCGCACTTGGCTCAGAGGCGACTGGTAAGCGTGCTGGGAAGGAGGCTGCAGTCTGAGCCCGGCTGAATCAAATGGGAGGTGACAGCTGATTTTTGAGAAGGCATTTTAATGAAGTTTCTAAGCGAGGAAAGAAGACTCGCTGACAGACAGCGGTTGCTACTGTGATCGCAGACAATTTTCCGGGGCTTTGACTAGGAAGGCATTTTGTCTTAGCCGACGCGTCCATATTGCAAATGCCAGACGGTTGGCGCGTGCAGCACAGGGTTCGTGATGGCATCGGAAAACTCGAATGTGGGAGTTCTCTGCTCTTTTAGTCCTTCCGAGCCTACTGCTTCTAATATTGACCTTTGGGGATTATATGGTAAAAGGCAAGATAAATCCACCGGTCACCGTTCCTAGAGCACGGTTTGCCCAAACCAAGCTACCTATAGGAGGAATAGACAGAATCCAATCGGACAGGGAGGGGTGAAGAGGCTGAACTTCAAAAGGCGCAAGGCGGAAATATTCCGTCCACCTCCCAGGCTCTGCTTTTCTCCTTGGCCCGCACGCTCATTTGCAAAGAAAGCCCTTACTGCACCCACTTTCCTGACCTCTATGTATGGTCTCTAACAACCCGCGGATTAGCTTGGCACAGGGCTGCTCGTGCGGCCTACAGACATCGCTGTAGCAAGCTGCCACTGGGAGCCAGGAGACCAGCCAGAGCCTCCCCCTCCCCCTCTGGGGCCAGCGGCTGCCGCTCAGGGACGGTACCGGTCACCACCTACACACTGTGGCCTCGGCTACTGGCCTCTGCTGGGCGGTGGGCAGCCTGGAAGCCTCCAGCTGCCCAGAGTGAGACAGCCTCACCCTTCCGGAGCGAGGAGAAGGTGTCGGGATCTGGGGGTCACTAGGCAGGGAGTGAAAGTGACCAAAGCAGTGTGCCTCCGCCCTCTCCCCAACCTCCCACCTCTCGCCCCACAACCCCACCCCACTCCTGCTCCAGCCAGGGCCCGGCCCCAACCCGGTCACCCAGTCACCCAAGCCCAGTCACCCAGGGCAAGCAGGGCAGGGCGCGGCAGAACTTCTCTCCCTCGTTATCTCAGAGCCCACCTAACACCCTCCATCCCGCCTCCTGGCTTGCAAAGCCTAAAACATTCACTGTCTAGCCTCTTACAAATTAACTTTGAGACCCCCGTGTTAAATTCTCATAAACGCTTTGGCCGGGAGCGGAATCGTAAAGATCTTCACACGCCAAATACACGCGCTCGGGAGCACCGCATGCATTTGCGACGCTCTGGGTCATTTGCACGCCAGCCGTGGTTATCGTGGGGGATTTGAATGCCACCTACTGGGCACGAATAGCCTCCGCTCATTGGAGACGATCAGTCACACTCCAGAACCGGGTGGCGACGACACCGTGCCGGGCAGCACCGCGCACGACACTGGCCGGAGGACTTGAGGTTCACGGAAAGGTCTTCTCTGCCACAATTTTCACACTCGTGGCGGGACAGAGTTTCTCAACCACCTAGGGGTGGGGACTGTCCTGCGCGTGGTAGGATGTGTCCTGGTATCCCTGGAATCTATTCTTGCAACGGGTCCCCGATCGTGTCCCCCTCAAAAAATACGTCCAAGTGGGGGCCCCTGGGTGGCTCAGTCGGTGAAGCGTCCAAATTCTGCTCAGATCGAACCCCACGTTGGGCTCTCTGCCGTCAGCACAGAGCCCGCTTCACATCCTCTGCCCCTCCCCCCTCTCACAAGTAAACATTAGAAAGAATTAAAAAAAAAAATATGTCCCAGGCCTAACTCCCAGTACCTGTAAATGGGACCTCATTTGGAAATAGCATGTTTGCAACTGTAGTTAAGGTAAGGATCTCGGGATGAGATCATCCCGGACCTAGACCTTAAATCCGATGACGGGTGTCCTTAGAAGAGAAGGAGAGGGAGACGTGAGGCACAGAGACATGGGAGGCGGTTGGGGGGGGTGGGGATGTGAAGTTGGCGGCAGCGTCGGGAAACGAATACAATCCGCTAGACAGCGGGAGCGCCCTCCCCCGGTTGTGACCGTGCAAAATGTCTCCAAATATTGCCAAATGTCCCCTGAGGAGCAAAGTCATCCCTGCCTGAGAACCACTGTGTCGGCCTGCCACTTCTAAACTCCAAAGAGAAGCAATCTTCTGATCTAAAAGGAAGGACCCGGGGAGTCCATAAAGGCTAGGCACCCCGCGACACAAAGCAAACCGCAGCCAGGAGCACCGGCGTGCCGGGAACACGGGGACGGCATCTGTTGGCTAGACGTCCTCTCCGAACCGCCGCTGGACGCAAGCCGGAACCCTTTTTAACGCATTTTGATCACTAAGACCCCGGGACAACTATCATCTTCAGTTCCTGGCGAGGTGGGAGGTGAATCCAGCATCCTGGAAACAGAAAGGACGCCCAGAGACCCTCCCTTCCCAGAAGAGTGTTGCCGGGAGAGAGTGCAACAGTTCACGGAGGGGCTGCTTTTGCCAACAAGGGCTCCTGGCTCCTGACTCTTGCGTCTTCCACCACCAGTTAAAGGCAAATGCTGACTTCATCTCTAGCTCTGGGAACAAACTTGGGCCATTTCCAAAAAAACACAACAAAACAGCGACTGACTGTCATTACTGGTGAGAGGCACGGGCTCAAGAGCCGGGGGGGGGGGGGCCGGTTGCGGAGTAGAGCTCTGCCGGACGCCAGCCGAGCGAGCCCCTCGGGCCCCCGGCCCTCCTGGCCTCGCGTGTACAGACTGCACAATCCGTACGTGGAGCCCTCAGCTCCGAGTGAGTGTTCAAAAGCATAATGAACTCAAAAAGTGCTCAGTCTGGAGTTCTGACTGGTGGCGTAAAATGTTCAGGAAGTATTTGCTATTATTATCCAGAATGAAGCAGGTTCTCGGGTAAGCCAACCGATTTGCTGGGAACGTAAAAGTCACTGGTGCGCTGAAGCCGCCAACCCCTCGGCTTCGGAGTGGACGGAAACAGAGAGCGCTCAGGCAGAGAATTTTCAATTATCTGGATGAGGGATTACCCACAGATAGCAGTTAATCCAGAAATAACTGGCCCGCCATCGGCGGCCGCCGCGAACAGCACACCTGTTCCCGGCTCGCCCACCTGCGTGTGGGGTCAGGGTCTCTGCCCCGAGAAGCCACCGGCCGGTGATCGAGAGCAGACCTCAGAGGGCCGCCAGCCCCCACCTTGATTTGGTTAGAGTTAATCCACAAAGCCGATTCCAAAAGTCACTGAAAATAGCCTGCCAGCCATCACAGTTATGTCAGATCCCCCAAAAAGTCATTCAGAAATACATAATTAAAAACTTTTGAAGGGCGCCTGGGTGGCTCAGTCAGTTGAGCATCTGACTTTGGCTCAGGTCATGGTCTCGCCGTTCGTGAGTTCGAGCCCCACGTCGGGCTCTGTGCTGACAGCTCGGAGCCTGAAAGCCGTGTGAACAGGTCTTACGGGCTTAAGTCAAGCTATCAGCAGAGCTGTATTCCCTCTGGGGGCTCTAGAGGACAATCTGCTCCTTACCTTTTCTAGCTTCTGAAGGCCACCTGAGTTCCTTGGCTCGTGGCCCTGCACAACCGCAACGTGCTTCCATCATCCCATCTCCTTCTCTGACTCTGACACTCCTGCCTCCCTCTTCGAAGAACCCTTATGATGACACTGTCCCCGACCCCAATAATTCGGGATCATCGCCACCTGTCAAGATCCTTAACTGAATCACGCCTGCGAAGTCCTTTTTTTCCGTGGGGGGTAACACGTTCATGGCTGCAGGGGGTCCAGTTGTGGACAACTTTGGAAGCCAACGTTTGTGTCTACCACGGTGTGGAAATTCTGATGAAACATACATCTAATCCAGGGTGGGCGTAATCGTGTTAGGTCATAAAACAAGAACTCTCCGGTTCTGGCCTTTCTAAGATTGTGACCGGAATCATTCTTCATATACGTGAATGCACTCAAGGGATCTCATGCACACAGAGGTCAGGATGCATATCCGATTGGAGTCGTGGTCAAGGGCAGCTAAGGAAATACGGGTGCAGTCTGGACTGGGAGGTCCAAGTGGAGGAGTCAGCTGGTCTCCGAGAAATCAGGGAAGTCTTGGTGGAGTAACGAGAGTGTCAGGGGCCAGTTAGCGAAAGAGCAGGGACCCAGACACAGGGTGACGCACCAACCAGTGACTGAAGGGAGCTACTGAACACCCCAGCCGCCTTGTCCCTTGTGGGGGTGATAGCCTGGAAGTGAGTGCTCTCCACCATCCCCCGTGTCTGTACCTGCCCACGGCAGCAGCTTGCCGGGTAACTCCCTTTGCTGGCTGCCTTCCCCTCTCTCCTCCTCCTCCCCATTCCCTTGCGCTGTTTCCTGGCGTCACCTTGCAAATAAATGACTGGCACTTGAACCTTTGTCTCGGGGTCTGCTGTTGGGGGAATCCAGACTGAGGCAGCCCTACCTGCGCCGACAACGGTAACTCAAGGAGAATAAGACACTTTCCCCGCTGCCTGTCGTCACGGAGTGCTTGGGAGTGAGGACAGAATCGCTGTGCTTCGGGAGACACCCAACCGGAGAAGGCAAGGGGTAAAAGAGTTGAAGACCCGAACCTTCTAACATGACCCGAGACACCAAAGTGTATCCCTGGGCCCAGTGTCGCCATTTAATTTATTTGAGTCTGACCTTACTTCATAGCCACAAACGCTTTCTGAGTCATATAAATATACAGTGCACTAGGCTATCAGGCTTGGGGATAAGACCAAGAAGAAAAAGATATATTCCCAGTCACTGGTGTGCCGGTAAACGTTCCCCAATTAGGGGCGCAGGGGTGGGGCGAAACCCGGTTTACGGTATCTGGCTTTTTGTGTGGCGTCAAAATTCCCACCATAACCCGTTTCAAGCTAGGAACGTGACAGCAACCGGCTGGCAAAAGTCCTGCCAATTTCACCATCGGTCTTGGGAACTGGTACAAGTTCATCACACCAGTGCACAGGAATCTGTAACGATATTAAGTGCGTAGTCTAGGTAGACTATCTACCTTATCGGACGACCCCAAAGTGGAAGATGACTCAGTGCCACAGAGCTTTGTTTCTTACTCCCATGACAGTAAAGGGCAGGGGACAGGGAGCTGGGGAGTCCTCCTCCAAAGTCATTCAGAGGCTTCCAAGATCACCCTGGTCATCTCCCTCCCAACCCAGGAGAGCAGAAGACTACAGCACACGGGAAGTTTTCCATGAGCCTCGTTTCTGCTCACATTCCACTGGCTAGAACCTGTACATGGCCACACCTAACTGCAAGGGATGCTGGGAGACGTAGGCGTGTCGCACGCCCAGGAAGAGAAGGAGAGCGCAGACTTGTTGGGCATCGGGTCTCCCTGCACAATCACATTTCTGAGCACTCGTGTTGTGTCAGGAACTGCGCTCGCCACGTTGATATGGACAGGAGAATTAACCTCCTGGAGAGAGGAGAGCTTCACCGCTACAGAGATGGTGGCTGGGGGTGACCTGACCCTGAGTCAGAAACCAGCTGAGTCAGTTCTCCTTTGACAAGACAGAGCTCTCAGTCTGGCCCCTTCAGACGCTGTCTTTTGTCTTACTGGTGAGCTTCAGGAAGAACGGATTCTTCCGCGTACGGGATGGGGCCCCACGAGCCTCGGCAGCCGCGAAGCAGGGTCCAGACGGTTGGTTGATATTAGGTACTCAGCTATGCATGGTATTTCTTCTTTTTATAAACTAGGAATTAGCATGCTTATTCCTCCAATATCGTTCCCCAGCATTTTGCCCCGGCCTCCTCAAGTCCCCAAGAAAGGAGTCAAGTGGCAAACGGTGCCCTGGGATTTGCCGACAAACCCAGAGTCTCCCCGTGGGGGTGTTTGCGCTGGTGAACTTCACCTGTCCTGGATGTCACAGCTGAAAGCAACTTTTAGCAGAACCACCTCTCTAAAGGTCACGACGTTCTTTCTACGTATATATTTTTACTCCCCTTCAGATGTGGTTATTAGACACACCTTTTGGATGTTTTTCTACTAAGTACACAGAATCACTTAAAGCTCTTATATCTAAAAGAGAGAGAATCTATTAACCAAATCCAGAAATACTGAAATTTAATCTCATTTCTATTCTCTCTCAACTTTGAACAGCAAAAGAACTTTCCAGTCAGTGGGGCATTTCTCCCTTTGATGTGACACGTTCAGTAAAGTCATGGGCACGGGTTTCCCGAGCCGTTAGTCTGTGCGGCATTTAGAGCCTGCCACACTTCTTTCTGGTTCCGTTTGATCAAAGGTACACCAGGACACATAGGGTCTGCAGACTCCGCTTTCATATTTAGTCTTTGGAAATTCAGGGTCTCTCAACTGAGCAGCCCGTCTCAGGCCGTGAAACACCAAGCCGATTACCATTTTCTTTCGACGCGGAGTGTTTCGTGTGACATTTTACACAACGGTGGATGGCTCTCTTTGGGGGAAACGCTCTCTGTCTCCAGAAAACTCTGCCACGATGATTTTCTCGATTCATTCCAAAAGGTCACAAGTAAAGAGCAGGTCCTCGGCGCTTATCCGTTCTTCAAAAATATGTACTCACTGATTATCGTCACCGTACGTGATACCAGAACTGACACTGAAGAAAAGTAATGGAAACATCGCTCCACGACCTTGAGAAACTCGCAGATTTGGGCAAGAACGCAAATCCCAGGTTTCCACCTTCGGAATTCCCACTTTGCAAATCAATACTCCACGTTAGCTCTGGGCCGAAGGAAGGAAATAGAGTCACAAGTGACCCCATCTGTCTCCAGGGACCGTGCTTTGGAACTTGACATTAAGCTACTGTGGAAGTCGAGGCCTGCTCTCATTAACGCTCAGAGTCCGACTTGAAGGTCCAAGTGCAGACGTGAACCCATGGTGAGCTCACACAGCCCCGCCCGTCTTGGAAACAGCACGTGCGTGGCAGTTACACTCTCTAGGTCCAGTAATTGCAAAACCAAAGCCCAAATCAGATGATGTGATTTCACCCACCAACAGTCCCTGCTCCGAGCCTGTAATCGTTGTTTACATTTTCCCACGTCGGTCTGTGGGAGCCCCTCTCTGCTTTTCCTCTCCCGTTGGCAGCTGGTGCTGTGAACGTTTGGTTGAAACAAACATTCTTTCCCGGGGCGTGCACATCTGTCCCCTCGCTTTGGGCGGCCGGTGCACAGACTTGAATTATGCATGTTTCGGTGCGGTTTTCACGTTGGGAAGGGCAATGCTTTGGTGGGGGGGCTCTGAGGGGGACTGAAGATGAGGCCAGATTCTTCTTCTCCCCTCCACACTGAGGTGTCCCTTCGCCTTGACTTGACTGACGATGCCTCTCTGGACACAACTGGGAGCTCACGTTACAGTAGGACTTCTGGGGCCTTTGAAGTCCCAGCTGCAGGGGCAAAGCCCATAGCGATTAGGGGCCAGCCCTCCCCCGGGAAGAACACGGCTGCGCACTTGAACCCAAAGCGCAGTGAGAAAGGAGCACCTGGCTGAAATGGAAGCAAAGAATGCGACTTTGGCTCCGAGCAGAAGGGGGTTCATTTAATCCCACAAGAATGTTCATTTCTACACAGTGCTGGATTCAGAAAAACCCAAACTTCAGAAAATAAACACGAAACCAAAAAAAAAAAAAACAAAAAAAACCTTCAGACCAGCCAACACAGCAAAGGAATATGCCTGAGGTTCCCTCTAACACCGTCGGGGCGCCAGCGCGAAAGGCGGGCCAGCAGAGGCTCATCTCGGGATGACGGGGAGATGTTTTCCTTCTTGTCGCCCCGGTGTCCCCAAGCTTCCGCAGACGCCCGCACAGTCTCACTCTCTCCATCCCTTCCCGTGCCCGCTCTGGCCGTCTACACCCAGGTCTCGTTTCCCAGAGGCGGTGCCTCGTCCAGGTGTGGGCGCGTGTGCATGTGTTCTGGTTTTAGCATCCTCGCTCCATCGGCGCTTTCCCATCACCTTAGACCGGCGCTTCTCACACGGGAGCCGCACCCCAGTGGGCCGGAGGGCTCGTTAACACACAGGTGGCAGGGCTCTGTCCCCCAGCTTTCTGAACCACCAGGTCAGGGTGGGGCCGAGGGCGTCTTTGCATCTCTAACAACCTGCCGGCTGACTCTGATGTTGCTGGTCAAGAGACCACACTTTGAGAACCACGGGGATACCCCAACCGGCTTGACTCTGAGACCGATCGGAGCTAAGGTGAACTGTCGTGCTGTTGGAAAAGGTCCCTGGACTGAAAGTCGCAAAAAGAGCCAAGTTTGAGCTCTAGTCAGACCACCAACTAGCTATGCGACCTTGGGCAAGTCCCTGGAGCCCAGAGGTTCTCAATCTGCACCACGCTTTGGGGTCACACGGCAGCCCTTTCTAAAGGGGATGCCAGATCGCACCCACGACGCATGGCACCAGGGCAGCAGCATGCCGTAAACGCCCTGTGGGTGACTCTCCTGTGCTTCAACCTCTCTGAGCCCCAGCTTCGCCCTCTGAACGATGCGTATGATCCCTTTTACCTCACGGGACCACTGAGAAGGAAAAGCATAAATAAATATTGAAATCCCTTCATAAATGACAGAGAGCTGGTCAAACAGAGGGTAGGTGTTCCTTTCCCCGGCAGAAAACATATTTAAATTGTAACGGAGGTCACCAATACCTCCGCTGGTACCCAAGCGGGACAGATAGTTTCTGGCACAAACGAAGCTGTTGGAGAAGCTTGGAGGATTAGGAGAGCGTTTTAAAAGCGTCTCTCTTTTCCACCCAGTGTAAGAAAGTTCAATTATTCTTGGTAACTAGCCAGTGCTTTGGTGACCCTAACGGACTCTAAGCCAGGAGTCGGCAAACTTTTCTGCAAAAGGCCAAATACCCGCCGACAGCTGGGAGCCTGCTAGGGATTCTCTCCCTCCTTCTTGCTCTCTCCCTCTCTCTCAAAATAAATACACTTAAAATAAATACATAAAAGGCCGACTAGCAAATACGGTAGCGTTTGCTGGCCTTGCACAGCTCTCTTGCAACAGCTGAACTCCGCCATTGTAGCCTGATGGCAGTCCCAGGCGACTGGCAAGAATGGGTGTGGCTGCGTGCCAATAAAACTTTATTTGCAGCAACAGGTGGCAGGCTGGATTGGGCCCGCGGTACTGCAGTTTGCCAACGGCTGCTCTGAACTTTCAATGAAGATACAACAAATGTTCAAGGTCGACTCAAGGAAGCTACCGGGCATCTTTCGGGTGAAATGTTGCAAGCGAAGAGCCGCGCTCTGTTTGCGCTCCGGTGTGCAGGCTGGCGGCGGGCTAACGGAGGGCCAGGCAGGGCACACTGTAGGAGGGCCGGAAGAGCAGCCTTCCGAATCACCGGTTGGCGCCGGGTATATGCTCAAATAAGACGACTGCGGTCTTTCCGGGCACGCAGCTCGTTCTCAGAAAGAAAGAGGTGGATGTCCCCGCCTGCCTGACATTGTTGCTTTCTGCTTCAAGGCGGGGGACACTCTTTCCCGGCCACCCAGAGCATGTACACCCTGTCTTTGCCTAACACTAGAGATCTGCAACCAGCTTGATGAAAATCTCACCCACACTATCCCAAAGCAGGGTCCGTGTGTCCACGCTTTGTAAATCCCAGGCTGCCCTCTGCACCATTAGAGTGGGGGGCGGGCTGCCCCTCCCCCTCCCCCCCGCCCGCAGACGCAGAACATCACGCGGCCGTGCGGTGACCGGGACGGTCTAGGGGCTGAGAAGTCAGACTCGGGGACCCCACGCCAAGTTGCTCTCCGCCTCGTTCCTCTGGACAGGCTCCTTCGGGGACCCCGTCACCACAGCCACTGCTACTTCCTGCCCTGGAAGTCCCCCTTAGAGATCCGAGAGCTGGAAGGCAACTTGGGAAGTCAACTTGCCCAGACGTTACTCGGCACACAAAAACCCCTGGAAAATGCAGATTCAGACTCAGCAGGCCTGAGCGGGGCTCAGACCACTGCACTTCCCACCAGCTCTGGTGATGCAGGAGAGGTTGGTCCCTAAATGTCATTCTGGTTGTCAAGCAGAAGGAAAGGCCCTTGCCTCACAGATGATGTGCTGTAAGTCCCGTCAAAGGGGATTCACTTCTCCCAGGCCCCTCAGCTCTGAACAGAAACTCCTGCCCCCAAAGCAGCGCTTCCCAAGGGACTGGTCTTTGCGACCCTGGTCTTTCTAATTCGCTAACCACGGGAGCCACGCTTTCTGCCGGGGGGGGGGGGGGGGGCCCCCCCCCAGCAGCAGCATCCGGTGGACACTTTGGAAAGCGCACCCCCCCCACCCCTCCCCAGCCCCCCCCGCACGCAGACCCACGGGGCGGGTTCTCCCATCACTGTGGAGACTCCCACCCCATGAGCACCTCGCTCCCTCCCTGGAGGGATAGAAATAGCCCGCAGCCACTCCTGGAAATGCTCATCTTTCTGGGGACAGGCTGAAGTTTGAGAAATGTCAGGAAAGGAAACCAGCCCATCAAAAGGAAGCTAGCTCCAATTTCCGCTCGGGTCGGTACCCGCTGGGAACAGGTGGGAGCCGAGTGAGCGTGTGTGAAATGAACATGGGCCCGCGCAGAAGGAAGGAATGTTCCACCACCGGCAAGCGTCCTCTGGATGCAACCTGTCCCGGGCAGCCTGCAGGACGAGAGTTTACGTACGTGTTTCCAATTTCTCTGACAGAGCCTGTTTAGATTGAGGGCGGCCGTTTAATCTTTGAAATATGTGTTCCATAACAGATCCTGGAATCGCATGGAAATTGATCTTCATTCCGTGAGCCAAACCCTGACGAAAGGGGTTTGGAAATCCCCACAAGGTGCTCTTTGCTTATTGTTCATTGGGAAAGAGAAGACCATTTCTTTAATGAAACGCGACGTAGAGGGTCTGCCAAGAAGAGACACTCCCGCACGGGTCCCAGGAGGACGTGGAGGTCTCCGGTCCCGTCTCGGTCCTGTCTCAATTCGCGAAAGCCCAGGAAGAAGCCCGTCGACCCCCGGACGTTTCTCTGCAAGGTCATTCTGGGTCGCTGTAGCTAAGCTCCCAGAGTTACAACTGATGGGTCGTCGCCTTTCAGACGGATCCTGTTCGTTCGTTCTCCCCCTCTGGTTTTTAAACTACATCGTGTTGAGGGGAAATAGGCAAGGCCCACAAAAGGCTGGTCTTTGAGGAGTTTTACCAATGAGACTTATTTCTACATCAACACCGTGCTAGAGAGGTTTTTCCGTCTGGAGGGAGGTACAGCAGTATTGGGTTTTCCGTGGTCTGACAATAAGCAGCACAGTCTTGTGACTTGTGACCTCTCGTTCCACATCTTAGGCCAATCAATAGTTCCGTTACCCCCCACACCTTCTTATGCTTTTCTCTTCTCATGGCCAATACAAAGCTACGGAGAACTGGAAATTCTCACCGAGTTGTTTCTTTTCTAAGCATTTCCCGTTAATTTGGAGTCAGTGAGACCTTTTCGACGCCCCTGCAGAGATCTGAGTTTTTGTTTGTTTTGTCTCATTTCGGTGGTTTGGAAATGACTGTAGAGCCTGGAAAGAAGGCAGCTGGTTAGCCCGACGTGTGTCACTCTTCGGGGTCTTAAACTTCAACCAAAGCGTAGGTCCTCTGACAACACAAAGTCGGCTTCCAACTAGAGCTGCCGGGAGGGCTCCGTAATGTGAGAAGATGAGACGACCCCCCATTTTCATGGTCTGCTCCGTGCCACGTGCCTTGCGTACAGCCAGTCTCTCGCCAAACTCCCGCAGCCGTGCCGTTGTCACGGGCCACAGCTCAGTCTACAGACACGGGATCATCTAGGCTCGGGGAGGTTTGACCCCTTCGCAGTGCCACACAGACACGAGGCAGTGGCGCTGGCATTCAAGTGCGGTCCTATCGGCGTGTGAGTCGGTGAGCGGGACTCCCTGAAAATTCGATACTGCAGTTCTGTCAGAACGTTGGTTGTTTGTTCGTAGGGTATGTGCACTGTCAGCACGGAGCCCAATGTGGGACTCAATCCCACGAACCGGGGGATCGTGACCTGGGCTGACATCCAGAGGCAGACACCCAATGGACTGAGCCGCCCAGGGGCCCCTCGCCCCCAGCTGTACCATTTTATATCCGCTCCACCAACAAATGTGTTGGCTCTGCCTCGGAAGTATATCCAGAATTCAAGAGTGTCTCTGGGGCAAGCTTCCATCAGAAGTCGTGTATTTGGAACAGCCTCCGAGCCAGCCTCCTGGCTTCCAGTCCTGCTACACAACAGCCCTCTTCAACCCCGTGTCTGTACCTGGCCCTATGGGACTCTGAAGCATCTGCTTGTGTTAGCTTCCTCCCAAGGGAAAAGCAAAACCGACTTCAAATACCCGACGCTCCCTCCCTCAAGCGCCACCCATCCTGCAGCCCCCGCCCCTGGTGGGACCCCAGGAAGTCAGGCCTGTTTATACCTCAGGCCATTTGCACTCGCTGGCCCCTCTGCTGAGGCCAATCCTCCCGAAGTGGTCCCCAGGCTGGCTCTCTCCCCTAATTAGAAGGGACTCCCCTCACTGCCTCTTTGAGGCCGTCAAAGGGATGTGGGCATTCTCTGTGTTTTTCCCTTCAAATTTTTACGAAGTGGAAAATTAAAAAAAAAAAAAAAACTGTTGGGGAAGGACATCACTTAAACCCTTGTGATTCCCAAAGTGATAGATAAAAAGCTTGAAAAGAATTACTAGACCGCTGCCCAACGTGTCCTCCCTAGCGTCTGTGCACAGGGCAGAAACACAGATGGCCTGGGGACAGTGGTCCTACCCCATCCTTGGAAATACACAGCACCAAGTCTGAACTGTTACCTAGCTGTCACCCACCAGGCTAAGAGCAAGGGATTTTAGAGCTGACCAAACTGTTCCATCTGGGCACAAACACGCTGCAAAATCAGTATCTCTCCCATCTACAACTTGCTGCTTGAAGACTGTGCTCGTTTTATTTTTAAAAGGAAAGTTCAAACGCTTAATTTTTAGTAAGGTGCCAACGTTTACACAGAGGGTTACAATTAAAAAAAAAAAAAACCACCACATTGCTCTGTGGTCGTTCCAACACCAAATGCGAACAGATCTCATAAAAGTCGCACGTAGGCTCATTCCCGGCACACCTAGGATGGCGAATAAATAGTTATTACTGCGTCAGCAAAAATGGAGTCTGGTTAATGTCCCCAAGTCACATGTACATGCTCCCCCATCGTGTAAATCATTTCAGAGGCTTGTGTTTCTCATCTTTTCCAGCTCGGCATCTGATAAGGAGTCCTGAGCAGATCTGCACTTGTCGATAATCCAAAGTAACCAGTTCTCCCGTCAGCGAAACGACTTCCCCAGTTTCTGTGGCTTACTGGGGCCAAAACGAGATCTTACGGAGAGGTCTTCTCCTTTGTAAGGTCTTTGGGGAGTACCGAACAGAGAAAGTTGAGCTGGCCTGGTTCTGAGGAATAGCGAACACCGAGTAGTTTTTGCTTTTAACACATTTTCCTTTCCATAAATGCCCCCCCCCCCCCCCCCTTCCCGGGGGGGGGGGGGGGGGGGCACCGAAACACGCAAGAAATCCGTGTGTCCCCCTCAGGATGTTCTTTATGATGTCTGTCCTTCTACAGCACGTTTCCTTACTAGTGGAGAGGGGGGGGCAAGAAATAGGTTGACGTGCTCTGTTAGAGAACTCCGATTCTGTCCCGCACTTACGTTTCTTTACATAAAACACTGCTTCAGAAAGGATCCAGAAAGTTCTACAGAAGTCTAAAGGGTTTGGTTCTGGAAGAAGAAACAAACACACCGTTCTGAGAAACGTTTATTTTACTTCCACATCCCAGTTGTGCTCTTCCCGCTCATCAGATCGCCAGATAGACAAGGTTCTACATTTGGCTACAGCAAATCCCTTCAGAATCCCGACCCGCGTACTTTTACAAGAAAGACTGACAAACAGCTCGGAAGCCTGCTCCCCCTGGAGTTTGTGTGAGAGCCCGGGGCCAGCAGGCGAGTGGACCGCACAGGGGACCTCGGGCTCCACGGGAGGAAGGCAACCAGCTCTGGCAGCCCCGCTGCAAATTCTCCCACCCTTGACCTTCACCTGCCTGTCTGACCATGGCCTTCTGTTGCCAAGAGCCTGAACCCCACGACAAATTAAAGGTTCAACTCATGAAGGAAAACAAGGCTATTTGCGTCAAAGTAACACTCCCAATGGTCTGCCGTGAATTTGCAGACCTCTTCTACACTAAGGCCTGGGAGGAGGACAGAGCACGAGGGGCGGGCCGGGGGCACCGGCGGGGGGGGCGGGGCGTGGAGTAAACTATCCCTTCATTCCTCTATGGCCTCATCTGGAGGAGGAAGAAGGTTCTGTGGTTTCACTACCCTTTGGCTATCCGTTCATGGTTTCGTGTTCCCTTTTGAAGCTCCCTGTTTTAGCTGAAGGGGCTTTCTGGATTATACAAATCCAGGCTGTGACTAACACTCTTTCGGGAGGCCACGCGGGAGTTAGCGGGAACTACGTGAAGCAATCTTTAAGACCTCGTAGGATTTCAAGTCCAGGAGAACCCAGCTTCACTTGCACACGCTCCATGGAAACCCCAGTAACAACACTAATATTGGGATCTGTGACTCGACACTTAACGTGCCGTGAACGGGACACCAAGATCAAATTCTCTAGTACTGACCAGTGTTTCCACACTGAAGTGGCTATTTGATATCATTCTGGAGGGGGCCAACCGATCACAGAAACAAATTTTCCAGTGTTTGTCAGCACGATCTGACTTCACTTTTTTGAACCCAGAGGACACAGCAGTACATTTTCTTGTATCAACCAGAAGTTTCACAGAAAGCCGCTAGTCGCTAGGTTTTTATACAAGATGAGCATTTTTACGAGGGCTGAGAAATGACGGCTTCCGATTGGGAGTTCTAGGTCAGATCTGAGAGAAGGGGTGGGGAACCGCTCGGCGAGTAGGAGAATGTCTGGAGGGTGTGGCAAGAAAGAGAGTAAGGAGGACAGGGAGGACACCAACAGAGACATGATGATGGCATCCAGTCCAGGGGACAGTCTTCCCTCCCAAGCACCAGTCCCTCTTCCTTGTTAGAAGAATCCAAAGGTCCTTCAGAGAGTACCAGGCCTCACTAAAACTTCTTCCCACACTCACGTGCAGCCAGGGGGAGTCACGGGACCAAAGTCCAGCCAATGGACATCAGCTGGGCACCCGTGGGCAAGTTCTGCTTCCTGGGAACAGGCATCGCACCCTGCCACGTGTCTCCTCCTCCCGCTCTGTGCCTAGGAAGCCGACGGCCTGGCTGGCAGCCGGGTAACAGAGAACCCGGCCTGTGACTCTGAGGCTACAAGCCAGAGGACGAAGGACGGCAGACAACAATAGCAAAGCGTACGGCTGCTGGGTGGTAATGTGGAGACACGCGAGAGTGCCCGACCCCCGGTTTCTCGTTCAGCTTATCACTGTTCGTGGGATTTCTCTCTGGCCGCCAGACACACACCTGGCACGTCAATATCCGAGACCAAGATCGCAAAGGGCGCGGGCCACTCGGTGAGAAGGGGGGAGCGGGGACACACGTGACAGGCTCCCGGGGGCGGACGTACTCACACCGGTGCCACAGCGGACCGGAACCGCGGCTCGGTTCCTTCTCACAGAAAAGAGCCGAGTCCCGACTAAAGGGACAAATGCACCGTTAAGTTCAACACGAAGGCGCCCAGTGCTCCAAGTGGCGGTCTCCAATTTAACTCTGCCCTTCTGTGCTTTGACCGCGAGCACGAAAGCGCGCGCTCAGACATTAGAGCCGGACGTTATGCATCCTACAGAGAAGATAATGGAACAGATTTAGAATCAATTTAGCATTTCTCTCGCAATCCATTTGGAGGAGTTCCCACTGAGACTTCGTATGCCTCACCCTCCCTGCAGCCGTATTTAATAAGAGCTGAGAGGAAAAATAAGTAGTAACACTGGGTGGCCGGCTTTGACTCTCACGTACGCTATCTGGAAATTGAAGCACGCTTACGGCAAGCTGGCAGCATACAGGATATGGCCCGTGGAAAGTGCCGGACTGATCAATATTTAAGAATGCACAGGCCACGGCGATCAACAAGTGAGGTACATACAACAGGGACGCGAAACCATGAGCAGGTGCGTATACCCTCAAAATCGCGGCGGGTCCCTTCGTGTGGGAGGAAACACGCGTAGCACTAAACGCTCGAACAGTGAGTTCACGGTGTGGTCCCGAAATGCTGGTGTTGCACCGAGAAAGGGTTTCTCATAGTCAGCGGAGCAGAAGCCCCCGGATGTTGGTGCACAGACGGATGAGAGCAGGAGCAAGACAACGGGATGGTCACGAGTGAGCCCACTGGCATTCGTGCAGCTTTCACTCGGTTCAAATTTAATTTCTTTTTCTTTTCCGACAAAGTAAGTGCAAACATCTTTAATCCAATTCAGTAAAATAGCAGCAACGCTTCGGGAACCAATAAATAAAGATGCTGACAGGCCAATACCCCTTGGCCTCTTAGACTCAAAGCTTCCCAAACAGCCTTAAACAGAAGGGGCAAGCGTTTCTTGACTCAGCATTTGTGTTCTGTGTCCTTGTACAAACCACATCGTTTACACCCACCCACATGCTCCCACGGCAGTTAATAAACTCATTAAGAAACACAGCTGGAAACTCATAAGGGGTTAAAGCTATAAAATGCCTACTCGTGGATGTCTTTAAAAAAAACACACACACACACCAGGTTTTATCCTCCTTTCGTTCAAACAAAGCTTTTGTTTCCACTGCCCCTAGCGTATAATCGTTCATTAGGATAATAACATATCATTTGTTTATTTCTTTTAAAATGACACAGTTGTGTTTCTCTCAAAATAAATGCCACCTTGTTTCTAATTAAACATGATGGATTCAGGGTCCTGGTTTGCCATCTGGGCCATATGTCTCAAAACATCCTTTTTCGTGATGATGCCAAGAAGTCTCCTGGAGAAGAAACAAAATACAGAAAAGAGGTCAGCTTTACAATATTGACCCACGCATGTCCTAAACCCCAGTGACTTTGCCACTTGGACACACAGAGACACTTCCGAGCTTCCCTTCAGTTGGGTGGGGACAACTGAGTGAGCTCTGGCCAACGGCACGTAGGTAGAGAGGAGAGATGCCCCGATCGACGCCCATTATCAATGGACTCCAAAACCACTCAGCCAATGGTCACTGGAAAACAAAAAATTCCCGAAAGTATCCATCCACAGATGACGTACACAGAGAAAAATGTCTCCTTATAATGGAGGGCTCCAGCCGCCACCACCTCATGAGATAGAGCTTATCATCAACAAGGTTGGAAAAGCTGACATTATGACGTCATCTACGGTGGCATATCGCCAGAAACTACTTATAGCAAATCAAACCACGAGGAAGCAATCAAACAGATTCAGAATGTGAGACTCCTGATTTGGATTCTTCAAAAAAAAAAATCTATGTTATACATAACACACAAAAAGAGACAAGAGACTGTTCTAGACTAAAGACTAAAGAGGAAAAACAACCAAATGCAATGTGTGAAGCTTGAAGGAATTCTGGATTGAAATCTGATATGAATTGGATATTGAACGATACACTGAGTTATTGTTCATCTTGCATAATTATGGTTTAGTGGTTATATAAAAGAATTTCCTTAACTCTTAGAAGATGTATGCTTGTGGGGCACCTGGGTGGCTCAGTCGGTTAAGCACCCAGCTTCAGCCTAGGTCATGATCTCACCGTTTGTGAGTTCCAGCCCCACGTCAGGATCTGTGCTGACAGCTCAGAGTCTGGAGCCTGCTGCGGATTATGGGCCTCCCTCTTTCTCTCTGCCCCTCCCCCGCTTGTGCTCGCTCGCTCTCTCTCAAAAATAGATAAATAAACTTTAAGAAATGCTTAAAAAAAAAGAAGAAGATGATGATGTATGCTTGATTCGCAACTGCCAAATCTCGGAAGCACCCAAGATGGCCTCCTCAAGGTGATGGATACATAAACCGTGGTCCGTCCAGACGGTGGGGTATTATTCAGCGCTGAAAAAAAATGATCTGTCAAGCCATGAAAAGCCATAGAAGAACTTTAAATGCACATCACTAAATGAAAGAAGCCAGTCTGAAAAGGCTACATACTGTGCGATTCCAACTCGATGACATTCTGGAAAAGTCAAAACTATGGAGACAGTAAAGAGATCAGCAGTTGCCAGGGCTTAGAGGGAAGGAACAGGGATGAAGAGGAGCACAGAGGACTTTCAGGGCAGTGAAACTACCCTGTACGACACGATAAAGATACAGGTCATTCTCCATTGATCAGAACGCACAGAATGTACAACAGCAAGGGTGAGCCCTAAACTACAGACCTTAGTTAACGCGTCAATATCAGGTCACGGGAGGCAACAAATGTAACAAGTGCAAGACATTAACAAGGGAAATTGAAGGGATGAGAGGATATATGAGAACTGTGTACTTTATGCTCAGTTTTTCTGTAAACCCAAAACTGCTCTAATAAAAAATAGTCTGTTAATTAGGGGCACCTGGGTGGCTCAGTCGGTTGAGCGTCCAACTTCGGCTCAGGTCATGATTTCGTGGTTCGCGGGTTCGAGCCCCGCGCCGGGCTCTGTGCTGACAGCTCAGAGCCTGGACCCTGCTTCAGATTCTGTGTCCCCCTCTCTTTCTCTCTGTGCCCCTCCCCAGCTCACAGTCTGTCTCTCTCTGTCTCCAAACTAAACATTTAAAAAAATTTTTAATAAAAAAACAAAAATAATTTTCTGGGGGCCTCTAAGTCAGTTAAGCATACTACTCTTGATTTCAGCTGAGGTCATGATGTCACCGTTCGTGAGTTCAAGCACTGCGTCGGGCTCTGTGCTGACAGCTCGGAGCCTGGAGCCTGCTTCACATTCCGTGTCTCCCTCTCCCTCTGTCCCTCCCCCGCTCATGTTCTGTCTCACTCTGTCTCTCAAAAATAAATAAATGTAACAAAAAAAAATAGTCCATTAATTAAAGAAAACACCCTTGTGGGAGAAACGTGGTTGCCTGAAGGGAGAGGGGTGCTGGTGAAGAAGGATAAAGCCGGGAACTGTTTTCTGTCCCAGCTGTTTAGAGTCACTTGGCTTCAACTGAGTTCAGAGATGACCTGAAATACATTTCTAAAATTTATCAGAACGCAGTAAAGCAAGATGCTGTTCTACTGAAGCCGGACTTAGCTCGGGCCGCCGTAACAGCGCCCCACAGATGAGGTGGCTCAACAGAAATGACTGTTCTCACGGTTCCCAAGACTAGAAGGCCCGGGTCAAGGTGGTGGCAGGTTTGGGGTCTCCGGAGGCCTCTCTCCTTGGCTTGCAGACAGCCACCTTCCTGCCGTGTCCCCACAGCCCTGCTGCCTCTTCCTCTTCTTCTAAGGACGCCAGTCTTATCAGATTAGGGCCCCGGCCTCGCGCCCTCACTCACCCTTACCTCTTAAGGACTCCATCTCCAAACACGGTCATGCTGCAGGTTAGGGCTTCAACATAGGAATCTGGGGGGATACAATTCAGTCCCCAGCCGTTCTTCCATTGCATTTAAAATCAAAAAGGGACAGGAAACAGGCGAGCAGCTTATGCCTACAATCGCCACTAGCAGAGGTGTGGTGGGAAGACAAACGGGAGGGGTGTGAGCAGTCGGGTCCGCAGAGACAGGGCGCCGACAGGGCGCTCGTCCGTCTGCGTGAGGCAGGGAGGGCTCTGCTGCTGGCGATCGCCAAGCAGACCGTCTCTCAACCGACACCGCTCTTTTGTCCTGGGACGTTTTCTTTCTTTTTTTTCTTAACATTTATTCATTTTTGAGAGACAGAGAGAGAGCACAAGTCGGGGAGGAGCAGAGAGAGAGGGAGACACAGAATCCGAAGCCGGCTCCAGGCTCCAAGCTGTCAGCCCAGAGCCCGACGCGGGGCTCGACGCCACAAACCGCGAGATCATGACCTGAGCCGAAGTCAGACGCTCAACCGACTGAGCCCCCAGACGCCCCTGTCCTCGGACGTTTTCTACTTGAAAGCCTGGCTCAGGACATTCCTCTCTAGAACACCTGGGTAGTACCACCTGAACTGGAGTGTGTCCACATTCCCTAGTAGATGACAAACTCCCTGGCTTTATTCGTTTTTAGATACCTCTTGAGCTTTCTCCGGGTCTCAAACAGATGCTCAGTAAGATGGTGATTAAGGCAGTGTTGCTTTGAAAAAGTTTGACCTGCTCCTGTTTGCAGAGCGATAGGGATTCTATTCCGCGCGCCCCTCCCTTATCCCCGAGGCCTGGTTCTGTTGCCCCACCTTCACCGGGGAGCGGTCCAGGCAGCCTCCCCTTAAAGCTCTGTAACTACAGCACCTCCAAGTCAAGCTGCTCACAACACTCCCGGGGACATGTGACTTCAGGAGCTGCCTCGGCCTCAGGCATAAATTGTGCCTTGGCCTGCAACGGTAATCGCTGCGAAAGAAGAAAGCTCAACATCTACAAGAAGGAGGCGACATCAGACCCGGCGGAGATCATTAGTGGCGTGAAATGTCCTATTTGGCTAAAATCAAGTGTTCAAACTTCCAGCCCCTTTGGGGAGTGGCCAATCTGTGACCGTGAACGTATGAGATGAGGGTAGCCAGGCTCTTCTGAGAAGGCCATCCGTCCAAGTCCCGGGGGCCCGCCTAGCAGACTCAGGGAAGGCGGACACAACGTCCCCTGCCCGCCTTCCCTTCGCGATATCCTCTGGGGGGAAGACCCCACCCAAATGCAGTCTCCGCCACCGGAAGTTCCCAGACTCGGGCCTTGTGGGGACAAAGACTTCGGTGGTTCCTGGTCTGGTTTCAAGACTACCTTGGACCCCCAGGCCCCGAGAAATCCTGCAGACGATGCAGGTCGACAGGGCGAGCTGGGGCTCTCCCCGCGAGCAGGGAAGGCACATGGTGACGGAATACATCAAAAACGCAAGCTGGCTCAAGACATGCCTGTCCTGGCTGAAAGCCCGAGGAGATGAAAGGCCCGCAAACAAGGATCCCTTGCCAGCAGTAACGTATCAGCATCTGTGTTTGTTTAAAATATGTAGAGCGAGAGAGAGTGCGATTTTGTTTTCTCGCAGAACATTCGGAGCCAATTTCGGCACCCAGATCTTCACAGGAAAACCTCATGGGGCTGCGTGAGGTGTGAGCGGGCGTTAAGGGCAGAATTTCCTGCCAGAACTGGAAATTCCACGATAACTGACATCGGATTATTATTTTAAAGGAAAAGAGAAACTGCTAGGCACTTGAGACTCGGCGGGCGATCACAGTGGTATTTATGCCGAGCACTAGAAACTCAAGTATGTAGATGGGCTTCAGGGTTTTGCAAAGTGGAGTCCTGACCGGCAGCAGCACCGGGGAGCTTGCTAGAAATATATATTCGCAGGCCCCTCCCAGACCTAAGGGATCAGTCACTGACTGCAGTGGACCCAACACTCCCGGTTTAACCTGGAGCTTGAATCCCCAGGGGGATTCTGCGATCCACCGAGTTCCTTTCAAATACACCAGCGGAAGTGATCTCTAGCCCCAAACATGTATTTATTCCTTACTGATCGTCCCTCCTGTGTGCAAGACACCCACCCTGGCTGCAGCCAGAGCTGAGGACGCTCGTCGCGTGGGCTGGGAATTCTCGGGGCCAGTGCGCACATACGGCCCCTCGTACGGCCCGACGCTGCTGTGGCCGGGACAGCAGGAAGGAAACAAGGGAACCAGGAGCACTCACGTGGCTATTCCCAGGCATCTAGTCCCCGGTCACTCAATTCCACGGCTGGTGACATTTTGGGCCAGGGACTCTTTGTTGCAACGGGGGCCGTCCCATGCCTCTACCCCCTAAATGCCAGGAGCATCCCCTGTCCAGTTGTGACACCCAAAATCTTAGGGGGGAGCCAAATCGCCCTGGTCTAGAACCGTCGGGTCAAACTGGAGCACGGGCTCTGCAACGTAAACTACGTTAGGGAGTTAAGGCCCCGAGTGCACTTAGGGGCCGGAGTCTCCAGGACCCATGCCCCGGCTCTTCTCAGTCTACAGAGGAGTAAGCCGGGCAGCCGACCCTATGCTCCAGGCCACCCTCACTCAGCCAATCTCGTCCCCCACCGAAGCTGCTGAAGCCGTGGGATTCAGGGAGCACCGCAGAGCCCAAAGAATGGCCCTCGAAGCGCCGCACCTCTCCCGCCATCATGAACCTTTGATCTTCGAAATGCCAGTTTCCCGGTCGGCGGTTACACAAAGCAAGAGGTACACCTCCGCCACGGCAGAGACGATGCCACGGGGCCGCCAAATCTCTCAGCTCTACGGTAACCGTTGTTGTGAAAACGCGAGGTTGTTTTGAACAGACTGCTATATTAGGGAGTAATTTGAGCAATTTGAGCACGATGTGAACTCCACATTTGCATGTGGGTGATTTCATCCGGACGCGTTCCAGGTGCGTGCAGAAAACTGCACCCAGCTGAAGCCAGGGGCACAGGAATACAGCCCACCCTTGAACGACACGGGTTTGGGCTGCTGAGGTCCACTTATATGCGGATTTGTTTCAAGAAGTACAGTACGGTACTATAAACGTAGGGTCTCTTCCCTAGGATTTTCTTACTGACACTTTCTCTGGCTTACTTACCGTAAGAACACGGTATATAATACATAGAACAGACAAAATAACGTGTTAATCGACTGTTTACGTTTTCGGTGTGGCTTCGGGTCAACGGCAGGCTCTCGGCAGCTACGGTTCTGGGGATTCAAAAGTTCTACGTGATCTCTGACCGCGAGGGAATTTGGCGCCCCCAGCCCGGTGTCGTGCGAGGTCCGACTGTACAGAGCTCGCAAGCTGCAGCCCTCACGACACCTACCTCTACAAAACAACTTCAAGTCGTCTTCAAGGTAAAGTGCTACCGTTGTTGTAGTATTTGTGTTTTCCTGACCATCTAACGTGCAAAAGCCGTGCTACTTTTTTTTTAGCAGGTTCCCACCGTGTGTGCGTGCGCACGCGCCACCGTGGCGTGTTGCACACACGACCCTGTTTTTCTCATCAGCCCGTGCTTCGTAGCTCCCTGCACGGGGGCCCTGGGCTGCAAGGAATGCGCTCCTCCCCCTTCTGACCGACCTTCAGCCTCAGGCCAGACGGCCCCCCCGCCCCCGCCCCCAAGCCTCTCGCATCTTCCCGGGCCCCACGCCAAGCTCCCAAAGCTCCCGGTCACGGTCAGGTCCTGCTCGACGCGCTAGCTCGCCGCAGCTTCCCGATGCCCTGTCCCAAGTACCCATCCGCCCCGGGCAACCTCGAGGCCCTGCACGGCCGTGGCCGTGTCTCATTCCTCTTGTTCTCAGAGTGCGGCCCCAGCACGCAGCCCGTCCGCGCCTGTCCGGACACTCACCCGCTGCGCGTCACCAGGCACTGCCGGAGCCCCAGTTTCCGGAAGATGTCCACCACCGTCTCCATGGGGGTATGGTCCGTGACCGTGAACGGGCTGAGGTTTAGGACGCGCCGCAGCTTCAGGGGGTGCGGGCTGTTGGCCGGCAGCTCGGGCGGCTCCTCCGTGAAGTACATGATGGAGTTGCTCACGATGCCCTCCTGCCTCTGTCTGGCGTTCTCTGCAATGGGCGAGCGGGAACGATAAGCCACACGAGGGCCCGTGCTTAGCAACTCCGTCGGCCCCGCACCCGCACCGACACACGTCTGCCCTCCATCCACACCCTAGACCCCCACAGGGAAGGGGTTCAGAGGGCGAACGCCACATTCCTAATGAGGGGCTGCAGGCAAACATCTGTAAAATCGGCATCTCTCTGAAGCGAGTGCCCTACGAGGGTCCCCACGCTGTGACCTGATCGTTCACTGCCAAAGTCTCGACACGCGGGCTTGAGCAGGGTGGCTTCCTGGGGAGAGCGTGCTGCCTCCTCGCGGCCTCCAGGGCCCTCCACCCTTGCTTTCCTAACAGTCCCTCACCTCATCATGGGCCCAGGTTGGACGTGACAAGAGGCCTTGCTGAGCTGCCCAACGACCCTAATAAGTTGGGGTTTTTTTCTTACAAACTAACTTTTAACTGGCCCAAGTGGCATTATGAATCCCGAGAGGAACAAAAACCATAGGACCATCCTAGGCTCCCAGCCCAGAAAAGCAGCTCAATCCCAAATATGGCCCTTGGGACCAAAGAAATAACCCCAGAAAAGCCACCTTCCCCCCACCTCTCGGATCTCCTCTCTTAAAAATGGACCGTGTTGGGGATTCCTCAAAGACAGATAGTAAAACTGTGATGGTAACAATTAGCCTCTTTCTATCTGTAGGCAAGGCCACGCAAAAGCCAGCTGAAGAAAAGCAGGGTAACAGGAACTCATTAGAAACACAGCTTTCTGCAGTACTAGAAGCCCAGGCTATTTTAAGTCACACATGAAATAAATCCATCGGTCTCAAGATATTTCTCCAAGGCGATTTTCCTTCTGTTGGAATTTTAATCTTTCTTTTGGTTCATGGGAAAAGGTTAGGAAAAATGTAGTGTGAGGCCTGCCTTAAAATGGATCCTGGTTTCGATAATACATTTCTTGCCTTCTCAAAGACTACTATTCACCTATATTGTTCTTTGAAAAATAAAATTCTAACTGCCTACTCTCAGGCCATTTATTGCAATAGTACTCTAATGGAAAACTGGCAGCATTCGGGGTCAGGCTGAGTTTGAAAAGGGGTCTCTGTTTAAAAGAGGAACAGAGGGCCCCCTGGGCAAATGCCGGCACGTGATGTCACATCACGCACGCCGCACCTTTCTCTCCTCCATCAAGATGGTTCCGGCCGGAGGCACTAAGGTGAGGACACAACGGTCAGCACAGACTCGGGCTCACTTTCACAGGCCGACCAAGTCTCTGAAAGGCCCACGTGACAAGAATGCCATCGACTCCAACAGTCAGGCTGACTGGGTCGAGGATGGATCCTTCTCAGGACTGGATCAAGCCACATACCTCAGTCGAGAACTGAACACGTGATTCGCTGAACCCCTTGTAAAACCCAATACGACTTCGTGAGCTGTCCAGTCTACTTGTTGAAATGAATACCCACCCTATAGATTTCCTCTGAATCTCCCGATCGGGTTAGAAGCCCTGATTCTAATAGCAGCTAGTTCAGTGATTTCTGGCTCACCAGTACATTCCCAGTGCCTGGACAATGCCTGGTATCCAGCAGGCACAAAACAGATATCCGCCAAACGCACGCATCACTAAGCCAATGAATGAGTGAGTAGGTCTCCTAAGTGTCTGGCGGACGCGGGTCCGCCCGCCATGTAGAACCCAGCCCATCCCACGTAGGAGGTGCTGCGAAGGAAAGCCCACGAACGAGAATCAAAGGCGTCGGCCGGCGTCCGAGCCGGAGACATGAGCTATGCTCCCTGTCACTCCAAGAGTGGCAACTGCCGCTCTCTCCGGAAGGGTCTGTCAGGCCACTCTGGAATTCTGTTATCGGGACTTATCTCAATGCTCAGACTTTGGGGGCGGGGGCGCTCCGGCCAGTAACAGAAGAACCAGCAAGAAAGCTTTTTGCATCGCTGGGGGGAGCCATCTACTTCCGGCTCAGATAAGAAATCTTCACCGGTCACCAAGATGCCTACAACAAACTTCACGTTGTGCGCTCACAGGGGGCACAGCCCGGCTACTGCCATCCCTGTCCTGCCGGCTCCCAGAGCTGTTCCAGTACATGGCGCGTGCACAAGAAACAGTCCCCGTGGGAAAGCTTAAACCAACTTCCCGCCCAGGGGATGATCCCGTGCTACCAAGAGTGTAGACTCCCAGACCCCAGGGAGCCATGAAGACTCGTGTCGAAAAAAAAAAAAGCAAAACCAAGCCAAACAAAAAAAGTCCCAGGTTTACATATGTAAAAGACCTAAAAGACAAGAAGGAAATGCACTAGACATTATTAACCATGGCTTTCCATGGTCTTGAGAAAGTGGGTATCTTTTTTTTCCCCCTTTTACTTCTGATTTCCCCAATATGCTATGAGTATGTATTACTTTTAAAAATAAAAATGTAACAGAGGCATCTGGGCGGCTCAGTCGGTTGAGCATCTGACTTAGGCTCGGGTCATGATCTCACGGTTCGGGAGTTCGAGCCCGGCGTCGGGCTCTGTGCTGACAGCTGGGAGCCTGGAGCCTGCTTCGGATTCTGTGTCTCCCTCTCTCTCTGCCCCTCCCCTGCTCGTGCTCTGTCTCTCTCTCAAAAATAAATAAACATTAAAAAAATTTTAATAAAAACATAAAAATGTAATAAACTCCATTTTTAGTTGTTTTAAAGATCACTTAAACTGTTCTTAATCAAGAAGATTTGTTATATATTCTACCAGAACTAGTGTCAGCGGCCACCGCTCCTGAAAAATGAGGTACGTTTTGTGAGTACTTGCTAAGGCTATTCAACTTGACATTCCATTTTCTAGCAGACAATACCATGACAATGCCAAGTACAGATAAGAGTGCTGGTAAAGTATCATGTGGAATTTAAGATACCAAACAGATGAACATAAGGGAAGGGAAGCAAAAATAATATAAAAACAGGGAGGAGGACAAGACATAAGAGACTTTTATTTTTTACTTTTTTAATGTTTATTTTTGAAAGAGAGAGAGACACACAGAGCACAAGTGGGGGAGGGGCAGAGAGAGAGGCAGACACAGAATCCGAAGCGGGCTCCAGGCTCTGAGCTGTCAGCACAGAGCGCGATGTGGGGCTCGAACCCACAAACTGTGAGATCCTGACCGGAGCCTAAGTCGGATGCTTCACTGACTGAGCCACCCCGGCGCCCCCATGAGAGACGTTTAAATATAGAGAACACACTGAGGGTTGCTGGAGGGGTTGTGGGTGGGAGGATGGACTAAATGGATGAGGGGCACTGAGGAGAAAGCTTGTTGGGATCAGCACTGGGTGTTATACGTTGGTGATGAACCCCTGGATTCTGCTCCTGAACTCATTACTGCACTGTATGCTAACTAACTTGGATGTACATTTTAAAAAAATAAAAAATAAAAAATAGGGTGCTGGTAAAGTAAATTTCACAAACTATGACAGACCAAGAAATTTTAAGACTGGAAATAATCATATGTTCAGTAGGCTATTATCATGGCTCCACAGCAACAGTTCTCAACGGGGAGCAATGCTGCCCCCACCCTTAGGGGACGTTTGGAAATATCTGGAGACATTTTTGGTCCTCATAACTGGGGGATGGTGTTGCTACTAGCACCCAGTGATGGGAGACCAAGGGTGCTGCTAAACGTCTCTCGGTGCCCAGGACGAGCCCTCACACAAAAGAATGATCCAGCTCCAGATGTCAATGGTGTTAAGGTTGAGAAGCTCTACTTTAGAGTAACATGTTTTTAGAGAGATAATACTCGACCATCCCGTCCATCAATAATGCTCCCATATGACAGATGTAATTAACTCGAAAGGTTAAAATGGAAAACTGAAAGCAACCGGAGTGGTGGCCAGTACAAAGATGGGATTGCAAAAAAAACCATCTCGAAGAAAAAGCAGAGGATGTTATAAGTTCCAGTTTGCCGCGGCATGGAGAAGTCCCTCTGTACATGTGTGTTAAGCCCAGCAGAAAGCAGATGATACCACCGCTCTCCGTGGCCTATTCCAATCATCAACGGCCCTCCCAGGAAGAAACCGCTTTATCCCTAAATAGCCCTTCCAACAGATCTGACACTTTGTTCAGTTCTGGCCGTAGATCCCTTTCTGTAAGTAAGCATCTTCCACATGCTAGAGAATCATCATTAAATCATCCACCAGATGAAAAAAAGGAGCATTCCCTTAACTCTTGCCTGTGACTCCAACTTTCCATCCCTTTAATCATCTTTGCGGCTTCCCGCTGAGTCCTCTCTGAACCCGTCCTCACCTAATTGCAGAATTCAAGACTAGAAGAGTCTGAGCCCTGCTGAGCACAGAAAGAGCCTCACATTTGCAAATGGCACTGAAAGGCAAAAAGTCCCATTTACTGGGAATTTGAACGAGGGTCACACACGGCCCCATGTGTCAGTATGTGATGGGGGAAGTGGGCCATGTGTCCTTCGCGGGGCTAACGAATCGCTCTTTTAACAAGGACGACGGCTATGGTTGGGCATTCCAGAGATGTTTGAAAATAACAAAACGTTTTCAGCTTCGTGTGAGCAGCTGCTATGATTTTAACAGGATACGTAAGAAAAATCCTCATTTGCCTCAGTTAGCGTTCTTACACAGGCTGTCTGGGATCTACCTGTCTAGAATCTCTGCTAATTCCCCTGCAAATGAAACTGGCATGAGACAGTCACTAGTGAAATGCTAAAGTCATACTTCTATCTTCATGAAAGGTCACATAATTCTGCAAATACCGGTCACATATTTCTCCACCCGAGTACAGGGACTCCTCTGTTTCCACAGATCAGGAAAACAGTTTTTCTGATTGCTCAGAGCGAAACACTCCTCGCCTTTCCACAAACCACGTAAACAGCAGCTTCTATACTATTATCGGTCTGATTGAAAGCATACAGGTATTATTTACCCGGCGTGTTGCCTCTTCAGACATTCCAAACATAGCTTCTAAGAGAGCGCTCCGTCGGCAAGCTTAAATTTCTTCTCTAACCGGTTGATGACAATTACTGCTTCCCACTTGATTACGGTAATGGCTTTCAGCGAAATTAGTAAGCTGTCTCTTAGCAGGTGTGCCTGGAGCTACACAATAGGTAATGGAGCCGGTGACATTTATTACTTTAGTTTTTAAATTTCAACCTTTGCTTAAAAGATTTTAGGGACTGAATGGATTTTTAAAGGCTGCTGATTACATTATTTTAAAACAAACCCTACCCTACTTATACAGCTTAAAACAGATCCCGTTATCTATAAGGCAATATTTACGCCCAAAGGCACCTACCTGATAAGCGACAGGACCTATAATAAAGAGAAGCATCACTGAGCGCGTAAGCACAAATTAAAGGACGCGGCTTATCTAAACTTATTTTTATAAAGCCTTTGGCGAAGATACCTTAAAGCTATTTTTTAACGTTTCTTTATTTTTGAGAGAGAGAGAAGACACGCGTGCACGTGGAGGAGAGGCAGAGAGAGAATCCGAAGCAGGCTCTGTGCCCTCAGTGCAGACTCCGATGCGGAACTCGAACTCACGACCCCGAACCCTGAGATCACGACCTGAGCTGAAGTCTGACTTAACCCACAGGGCCACCCAGGCGCTCCTAAAGATATTTTAAAAGCTATTTAACATCACAAAGAGATTTTGGAAACTCAAAAGGAGCCACAGAGATAGTTAACCAAGGGCAGGGAAAAGCAAATGGTCATCTGGTGGAGGTGTGTTCCCAGTAGGCGTTCTGCAGCCCGACCGCGCCAGTCCCCCTGGTACTGGTACTGGTACTGGTACGCTGGAAGACAGGGTACGTGGTAAAGTCATCAAGTGTCCACAGGGGCCGTGCCTCGGGCCCACCGTGGGCTGCCGGAACCAGGAGCAGATCATGGGAGCAGGCGTGCTGAGCCAGACGGCACTTGTACTGGCCACATGCCACGGGTGGGACCCCACCCCGAGGGGGCCTCCGAGCTCACTGTCCTCCTTCTTAGGTCTCCACGTGCCTCACACCCAGACCTTTCTCTTGGGAATCCTTCTACCTCCTGCCCCCCTTTCCGTGCAGGCACCCCTAGGCTGATGTGCCCGCAGGCTTGCTTCTCGGACCTATGGGTCTCTGGCACCGGCCCCCCCCCCCCCCGACCCCGGGCGTCATCCACTCACTCCTCTCCCAACACGACAGCCTGCCCCTCAGCCCAGCAGAGTTCACTTAGCGCACAGGGAGGAAGAGCACCACAGGGAACTGACCCACGAGGGTCTCGAACTAATGGGACGGGACATAATGCCACCAAGCAAAGTGAAGGGCTTGTGTGGTGCCCGGCGGTGGGGGAGGGGAGGCGTCTGAGACAAAGAACTCACCACAGAAGTCGGTAAGCCCGCCTGAAAGCCTGTGTCCCAGACCAGCTTGCCCGGGGCCGGGCCGGGCTCTCACACCTCAATCCTCGCGGGCTCTACCTGACAACTCCCTAAAAGAGGCAGCAGCCGCAGCCGGCCACCTAGCAGCAGTGGGCCCCTCGGCTGCGTGCAAACGCGGCGCTCATTTTCCAGCCAAGCACGTCTCTCCCTAGGCGTCGTCCCTGCCAGTAGGACCTGAGGACCAGCAGCATCACCATTAACCAGGAGCTTGGGAGAAATGCGGTGGGGGGGGGGGGGGGGCCGGGGTGGCTCAGTCGCTCGGGTGTCCACCCCTCGATTTCGGCTCAGGTCACGCCCACGTCAGGCTCTGTGCTGAGCGTGGGGCCTGCCTGGGATCCTCACTCTCTCTCTCTCTCCCTCTGCCCCTCTCCCCGGATCACACACTCTCTCTCTCTCTCTCTCTCTCTCTCAAATTAAAAAAATATATACGCAGAGTCTTGGGCCCCACCCGAAATCTACTGAATCGGAATCTGCATTTCCACCAGATGCCCAGGGGATGTGAATGCGAAATGCGCAGAGCCCCTGGCTTCGAGCCCTCTGGCCTCTGCACTCTACCTCCTTTGAGAATTCAGGGGCCACAGAGGCTACCGTTCCCCCTCTCAGTACATCCCCTCTCTTTACTCACTTATTGCAAGAATCAGCTCCCTCCTCTGGGCAAATCCGATGAGGCGCTCGGAGTCCCTGGAGACCACCACCGGGAAGCCGTTGTAGTCGGTCTCCTTGATGAGCGTCTCCACGTCCTCCACGGTCATGCTGTCCTGGGTGAGCACGGACAGAGGTGGCTCTCCGCGCCGCGGCCGCATGACGTCAGTGGCCAGCGTGCGATGGGTGAACTCATCCTTCACGTCCAGAAACGGGTACCCGTTTAAGTGGATGTGAGCCTCGTAGATGCCTTCTTTCCCAAAGGCATCGGCCACCCACTTGCTGGTCACGGCTGCCGCCATCAAGGGCACAATGTACTCTAGGCCACCCGTTAATTCAAACATGATGACCACCAACGACACCGTCATCCTGGTAACCCCGCCTGCAACCGAAGAGAGGAGTACAGTTCTGAAAGCCCATCTCCGGGCCCTCACGAGGGCATGAACTATGGAAATGGACAAGCTGGCTATAAATACTCCTGACACCTATTCTGAAGAGACGGTCGTCCAGGTTGCCCATGGCGGGCCTCTGCAACGGAGGCCAGGCTGTCAAATGCGGCCTTCCCTCAGGGAGCCGCACGTCACTTCTGACGGGGGGGGGGCGCCGGGGGGCCGGGGGGGGCGGGCTTTTCTTCAGTGAGGGACAACAGGGTTGTCTGTCTACCCAAGACCACGTGCCTGGCTCTTTGGGAAGGGGATCCTATGTGGGCTATGCAGGTTTCTGACACAGCAAATGTGGCTCTCTTCCAGAACCCCACGAGCTAGAAAATTGTAGAGATTCGTAGGAGCTGCAGACAGGAGAGGGACCCAATTCTGTGTCCCTCGGTATTTAAAAGGAGACTCCATACCAACTCCTACTAATCACCCAATGAGCTTACACTGGGCTTTCTCGAGCTCAGCACTAGGAACACTTGGGGCTGGATCTTTCTTTGATGTGGGGGCTGCACTGTGTACTCTGGAATGTTTAGCAGCATCCCTGGCCACCGCCCACTAGATGCTAGTAGCACCGCCCCCGTAGGTGTGACAACCGGAAAGGACTCCTCCGTTGTCCAGTGCTCCTGAGAGGCACAGGTGCCCCCAGGTGAAAACCACTCTTCTAGATGGTACAGCTGCCAGATGGAGACTCCATCACCCTGGGCCCTGCATGACGGAGTGGAGAAAAGCCCTCTAATAAGTCACATCACACACACACACACACAGAGTTGATTCTCACTGTTCGTGGTGGCTATGATGTATAAAGTTGCCACGAACACTGTATGAGCAAACACTCAATCACTGCCCTATGGGAAACGTAAGGTTAGGTTTCTGCGAGTTTCTGGTCACATTTTTGTGACCCAGTCAACACCGAACCTTATTTTATGTGCATTTCTGTTTAAAGACACCTTATCTAGGACGTGTAGATGACTCGTTAACACTGAACTCACAGCCACGAGCACCGTACTCGTGCCCGAAGGGAGTTCTCCACACCCCTATTTTCTCTGCAAGCCACGTCCCAGCCTTCCTGTGCTTCGGGTCACCAGACAGCAATGTGGCTGGAGGCCATTTAAAACAGCAGAATCATTAACCGAAAGCATAAAAACGCCAAAACATGGCACTAAATAGACCACGGAAAGGAAAGGATACTCGTGCACAGTATACAAGAGTCGACTGCACATCACGAGTGAGATACATGCCTTGGTGCGCTAAGCCAAGGAGATTTAGGGCTTTCCTTGTGACGGCAACGCGAGCTTGCCTATCCTGAGAATGCCAGCACTCGAGTCCCTGCCTTCCTTCTCGCCGGTGCCCAGAGCCACAGTAGCCCGAGCGCTCCATGCAGCCCGCACCATCCCCCCGGGGGTTGTACCTAGGCAGGCGGCGGCTCCCACCATTGCGTAAAGTCCGGGGGTGACGCAGTCCGCTCCGGGCCTGCACCAGTTCCTGAAGACGATCCAGTCGTGGTGATGGTAAGCCAGCTGCTCCACGCCGATTCCCACCATCCTGCCCGCCATGGCGCCCACAGCCATGCTGGGGATGAAGAGACCCGATGGGATCTCCGGGGGAGGGGGGAACACAGGCAAAAGAAGCATGAATGGAGGAGTCCGTGTGTCCACACCCCACTCCCAGTGAGCGCTCCCCCCCCTCAACAAGCTTGCATTTTGCCTCAGTCTTCAGAGGAGGTGCAACGCTTCCCAACAGGGGTCAGCTGGCAAAAGGCGGGACAAGGGATTTCACCCGCTGAGCCAGGCCCAGCTACTGCGACTTGGACAGGACGCACTTTTACACTTGCGTCTCCTCTCCCTGGGAGGCGGGCCTGGTTCCCCTGCTGCGCATTAAAGAATGACAAGCCCCGCTGCAAATGACATTCAAAGTGAGCATCGGCCACTTGAGATACTCCCCACTTTCTCTCTGTCCTTGCGCGCCAGATTAGCTTTTGAAATGAAATGTCAAGCCCCAGCGTGAGAATGGAGAAGAAGGGCGCGCGGCCATTCACAGGTCACACAAAGCCGCTCGGAGCAGCTGCCCTGCACCTTGCGGAGCTTTTCACGGGCCGAGCCAGGTGAAAGGCAGCAAAGAAACAGACTACGTAAACTGGCAGTAAACTGGGAGATGTCGGTGGTAGCGTGCTTCACGTTTTGCCGTGTGGAAACGCGTTTTATCGCGTGATCAGACGCGCGCAACAGAACACGCCTGACTCTCCGTGTTCGCGGAGACGTCGCGTTGCTTGGCAATCCCGACCGGGAGTCGCCTTGATGCTCCCTCCCACACACCAGGTAAGTCTGGATCCTCGAGGACGATTTCTAGAGTTTGGGATGTTCCTGAAGAAACTTCCTTTCTGAGATGCCCCCGATCCCTAGGCATTTAACTCCCCGTAAATGCCAAGGAGACTTCTCCCAGCAGGCACCGGAAGAGGCCGCGAACGTCTTTCTCAGACACGCAAATAATCCATTTGCTAGGAGACGATGCGTCAGAGAGAGTTGGCCGTTTAATAAAGTCCACCCATCCTTGTTCTTAAGGCAAAAATTCAGGTTCGCATTTGACCATTACACACCAAAGTACCCAGTTTCTTAGACTTTATAAAAAGAAACAAATCCTAAAAGTCCCACACAGAAAGCAACAGTAACGAACACTACAGGGGCTCTGCAGGGTTCGAAACGTTTGGCTTCTGGTCCTGGGTGCTCATGACACAAACGTACGTTTTGTGAAAATTCCTCGAGCTGTCCACATCTCCGTATGAGCGACATACTCTGAGCCTTAGCTCCTTCACTTGTAAAGGGATTAAAATCTCTATTTCACAGGCTGGTTTATCAAAAGCATTGCTTCTTATGGATTAAAAGAATGTCAAGTGCCCGGCACAACAGAACGGTTGATAAAGGTCGGTTCCCCTTTCCCTTCCCATCACGATTTTATTTTTTTGGTTTTTTTCTGAAGTTTATTCATGTACTTTGAGAGAGAGAGTACGAGAGGGCACGCACAAGTGGGGGAGGGGCAGAGAGAGAGAGAGAGAGAGAGAGAGAGAGGGAGAGGGAGGATCCCAAGCAGGCTCTGCCCCGTCAGTGTGGAGCTCGAACTCAGGAACGGTGAGATCGTGACCTGAGCCACAATCCAGAGTTGGACCCTTAACCGACTGAGCCCCCCAAGGCGCCCCCATCCTGAGTTCATTTTGGCGAGCAGGGCGCTATCCCCAGAAGGACAGGAGGTGCCCCCACATCTTCCTTCCCCCGTTCACTCACCTTCATGCCGAAGGTAAAGATGGTAATGACGATTTTGAAGACCAGTGCCAGGGCCAGCTGCCACATGGCTGTGTAAACCCCCACCCCGGCCGGCCGGTCCGGGATGTCGTCCACGGGCCGCGTCATGTTCGGGTCGTTGATGTAGTCACACAGCTGGGAGGACTCGAGGGCCCCGCAGTCATTGAACAGCTCGGAAATGAGCTCACTCGTGCTCCGGCGCGTGTACGGGTTCGGGTAGGCGATGATGGCGGTGACGGCGGTCACCACGATGACCTCCAGCACCGGGTACTTGCCCAGCTTGGTGGTCTTGCGCCTCCTGCACCAGGCGATGTTGCCGCGGATGAAGAGCGTTCCCCACAAGCCCCCAAAGACCCCGAGCAGGATGAAGGGGAAGAGCTCGGCCATGTACCAGGGCGTGTGATACTCCACGTAAAAAAGAACGAGGCGGCTGTTCCCAAAGGGATTGATGGATCGCAGCGTGAAGGCCGCCACCAGGGCCGCGAAAAAGGACCTCCACAAGGTCTTCAGGGGAAAGTAGTAACTGACCTGGGACGGACAAGCAGAAAGTTAGTCGGCTGAAGAAAGGGCTGCGCAAAGCCCCAGCCTCCGACCCGCAGCCACCCGCTGGCGCTTAGTGTCACGGTCACACCCAGACCAAAGATGGGCAGTACTCGCTTCCTCAAAGTAGGTTCAATTAGGACCAAGATGCACCAACGGAGGTATTTAAAGGACCGTGTGTCTAAAGTGGAATCGATGCTGGTCACGATGTGTTTGAGCTATTTTTTACGAGGAATGGAAATATTTCATTATACTTCTGTTTATGTCACCAAGACCCTCCTGAAGGCACATAAAGCCCCGGATTTGACTCTACAGACAACAGAACAGGTCGACGGTTGGAAAACCCTGGCCCAGCAAATGTACTTGTAGGACACAGGAGTTAAGGATGGTTTTCACATTTTTAAATGCTTGCGGGGGTTGGGGGGTGGGGAGGGGGGAGAACCATCTTGTGATATCTGAAATATTCAAAAGGAAAAACAATATTTTGTGACACGTGAAAATCATATAAAATCCACACTCTGGCATCCATAAGGCAAGTTTTATTGGAAGGCGGCCATGCCCATTCACGTGAGTGCTGTCTGCGGCCGCTTCCCCGCTACAATGGCAAAGCTGACAGGTTCCCACCGGGACTGTAAGACCCCCCAAAGCCTAGAATAGTCACTCTCTGGCCCTTTGCACGGAACATTGGCTGACCCCTGGAATAGATCCATTCGGCTTGCCACAACCAGAAATGCCCCGCTAGGTTGGCTACGAGAAAGACTGCCAACTTCAAACAAAAAAAAAAAAAAAAAAAAATTACACCGGCAATTTCTGAAATTGATACTTGAAAACAGGTATTTAACTGCAAGAACTGGGGCTTCTTAATGAGCTGCGGTCAATACCCCTTGGAACACAGCCCTGAGAGCCTACTGCCGTGCCGGCCCTCCGCGCCCCTGACCTCTCAGGCCACAAATCCCGCCCCGTCTCACCTCCTCAAGGCTGAAAAGCACACCTCCTATTGGAGCCCCAAAGGCAACGGAAACTCCAGCAGCGGCGGCAGCCGAGAGCACCTGTAAGGCAGAGAGTGCCACATAGGTCCCGAGACCTGTCGTGCAGACATGCGTGCGCAGGGGACACGGGGCCAGGACCTCCAGAAGAGGCTGTCACCGTGGACGGGGGTCGAGGGAAGCCTGCTCACCTCGCGCCTCTTGCCCTCGTTCTTGCTGTACTTGGAGAAAAGGCTGCTGAAGAAGTTGCCACAGCAACAGGCCACGTGCACCAGCGGCCCTTCTTTCCCGAGGCTCAGGCCCGAGGACACCACCAGCACCAGGGTGACAGTCTTGATCAGCAGGGTCCACTTCCCCAAGTAGCCCCTGATGATGAAGCCGCTCAAAATGGTCTTTATCTGAAACAGAGCACAGAGAACGAGGTGGAATGAGCCGCTTCAATGCCACAGCGAGGAAAGTGACGAGTCCCCCCTGCCCCCCACTAGATTCACGCGATCATACCAAGGACAGGTTACTTTCGTTCTGGATTTGGCTAGGATTTCATATTAACAGAATTTGTAATAGTATATAATCTTTTTTTATTAATGATAACTTGAAACCATTCAATGCATAACAAATCTGGAGACTTTCTAAAGTAATAAGAGACCATAATGAGAACTGAAGGAGCGATTATCAGGGTCTCATTTTCTTTATGCCATTTTAACCCTGTTCACGTTATCCTCCGTTGTGTTGAAGAGAGACATGTAGCTATTGATTTTAACTCTTAATCTTTTATTATTGAGGGACATCCAAGATGAAGAGACAGAAAGCTGGCTGACTGTGTGACAAAGCAAACAGAACAAAATGGCAACTGAACCATAGGTCGGGGTCTGCAAACTGCGGCCCATTGGCTACATCCAGCGCACTGCCCATTTTTGTATGACCCACGAACTCAGGGTGCTTTCACATTTTTAAATGGAATGTGTAAACCAGACTACTAACCTTTTACTGACAACCGTTGCTAGATTTTCCCTCTCGGTTCACAAAGCCTAAAATATGGATTCCCTGCCCTTTTACTGGAAAAGTCTGCTAACCCCTGCAGCAGGCCAGGGGCATGGGGGTTTACTGCCCAATTATTTCAACTTTTCTGAATGTTTGAAAATATTCTTAATACGATGTCAGAAAAAGATGATGCTCAACATTCTAATAACGCGTCTCCAGGGGACGTAATGGTGACTACATTCAGAGTGACTCCTTGCCTTCCATAGAATCCTGCCCCCTCATACTGAAAAGGACTCTGGGACTATAGGTAGAGTCATGTTGCTCCTTTTTCAGATCTACCGCATTTTAAAAGGCCAAATAAAAGCCAAATAATGGCTTTCCTGCTAAAGGTGCGGTTTGCCTTACGCTTTTAGAATTCAACTGGGTGCCAATCTCAGTGATTAATTTCATATATTGGAGTCCTCCTCACCCCAAATCCCTATTCTTTGGATCCAGAAGCATCACCAATGGGTAATTTTTTACCTTCAACTTCTCCTACAACTGGCTGAAATGGAGTGAATGTTTACTGTCTGAGTTGGCAATTCACAAGTCTGCAATAAGTGAGTCAGCCAAGGACATCCATGGTCAATTTCTGTTTTTCCCATCACATAAATACATAACGGGACAATGTTATCTCTTGTCAGTGTCAGGATATTGGCATATCTTCCAAGTGCCTCCTGGTGGACATTGCTATGCCAAGAAATTAATTTCTCAAATAGCTATTACAGTCCTTCTTGAGCTTGGCGCTCGAAACCAGTGAGGACCGGCTCTCCCCCTGGAGATTTGATGCAGTTGGTCTGCGGTGTATTCTGGGCCTGGGGATTTTTACAGCCTCCCCGGGTGATTCAAAAATGCAGCCCATTTCTCTGTATTCAAGGGATGGTCCCCAAACATTCTCTGGCACCACGTCACCTTTGGCGAGGGGGGGGGGGGTGCGCGAAGTGAGCTAATCCTCAAAATTTTAAAGGTGGACGAATGGAACACTTAATTCACGGAGACAGACCGAGCGAGCGAGCGTGCAAGCACGCACCCGAAAAAGCACAAGTGGGGTGTTCTGGCGATACCATCAGACAGTGTTTCTTGAACTAGCCTTTCACTAATGGCAGACAGACTAGCGGTGGTTAAGGTGGTCTTTAACTAGTGGTGGTCGGCCTGTGTGAGCCCGCACCCAGGGGATCCCAGATCCCTTTATTTAAGGGATGTTTTATTATGCCTGCCGCAGTCCTGCCCTTTTGTGTTGCCTCGAGTAAAATTATCTATAATTTTTTGTCAGTTAGTTAATGTCGATTTGGACCCTAGGGTACAGTTTAAGAGTGTAACACCATTTAGAAAATTACAAGCATCTAAATTACCTGAGCCTCCGCCAGCCGTGACATGCGGTGAATTGAACAATGTAATAGGTATTTTGTAATTCTCTAAAATGATTTTATAAAATTGTCACGATCAAATTAGGAACTAAAGAAAGCAAATTCATTCCCAGTAAATGCCAAAAGGTAATCACTTGCTTAATATGAATTAATAGAGACCGAATCCAGTGGGGCTTTAACGAGATGTATTGCAGTGGTTCTGGGACTTGCCGGTGTTGACTGTAAAACCTTTCTGGTAAATGAACGTTGGTGTGCGCATTCGCGTTTTGCAACGGGCTGAAACATCAATTGAAAGCAACTTTTTAATTTATTTTTGGGACAGAGAGAGACAGAGCATGAACGGGGGAGGGGCAGAGAGAGAGGGAGACACAGAATCGGAAACAGGCTCCAGGCTCCGAGCCATCAGCCCAGAGCCCGACGCGGGGGTTGAACTCCCGGACCGCGAGATCGTGACCTGGCTGAAGTCGGACGCTTAACCGACTGCGCCACCCAGGCGCCCCAATTCAAAGCAACTTTTAAAAAGACATGATTTCTTCCGGAGTCAACGGTGGTTCTACGGACAAAGCAGGCAGAGAAGGAGGGACACCGGAACCCCAAGAACTACTCTGCACTTTTCAATGTGCCTTATACAAGAGCACGTGTCACACAAAATAAATGTTCTCTACATTTGCATTGCAAAAAAGGTTTCCAGAGGAATGTCCACTCTGAGCAGTTACTCTCTTTGCTAAAATGAGGGCGCGCGGCCTTGTATCTCACTGTGAGTGAAGTGAGTTTATGTAGTCACTTGGGTCTTGACTAGGAGGTTCTTTTCCAGCATGAATCACTCACATTTCCTGTCTCCTCTGCCCCTTTCCTCCAAGAGCTGGAGTAGGTACTGCACCCCGAGGTTAGGAATTTCAAGCCCTAGTGTGATAACAGTGAAAATTTTGCTACTACTGAGTCATGGTGACCGAAACCTCATTAGACAGCCGCCCTTGGCTTCGTGGTACTTTCAAAGATCATTGTGAGCTCTTTCATAAATTGAGAAACCAATCTGTTACATGTTACATATGACTCAAAAGCATATTAATAAAACAAGCACCCATGTACCCGCATTTCAGATAGAAGAATGGGTACCCAGGAAAGCCCCGTGTTTGTTTCCTCGGTGGAACCTTCCTCCTTCCCGAGCCCAATCGATCGTTTCCTTGCCTTCCTTTATACCATCCGCGTACGTGTGTGTCACTGAACAGGGTGCAGCTCCGTTGTGGCCGTTTGCGGACTTTGCAGAAATAGAATCACACTTCAGATATACCACTGCCCCTTTCCTCACTCGACACTGCCTTTCTGCGTTGCATCCACACCACTGTGTGCCTTGCACGTTTGCCACACAGGAAACGTGATGCCCGACTCAGGACTTAACTCCTTTCCGGTTCAGCTGTCACAAATAGATGCCCGCTTTGGACAAGACCAAGTGCAGGCGGCCCCTCACAGACAGAGCTCACCTCCAAGCCCCCTGTCTGTCTACAAGTTCGCAAGCTGAGCCATGTGTCCCCGGTTGTTGCTGCCTGAAATTTTCCAATACCCGTTGGCCACCTGCTCATTTTGGAAAGGCGACTTGGGTCAAAAAAAAAAACAAAAACCCAAAAAAAAAAAACAGCCTACCATCGGGCAGTGGGATCATAAAACTGAGAGGCCAACACCAGTCTGCTCTTTCTGTCATCTGGGGTGCGTCAGCTCTTAGACACCAAATACAACACAGTCGGTTCGGTCACAGCGCTCGTTTTGAAAACACAAATTTGTTCCAACGTGACTCATGCATTAGGGAAGAACTTGAGCATAATGCAAATTTCGCGTCTGTTTATGCACAATTTCAGCTGGGAGAAAAGCGGCGGGAGCGCACAAAACACACGCGGCACGTGCCTCCAACGTCTACCAGGTCACACGCTCAGTGGCGAGTACAGATTTCTTAACCATTTAACACGTGTAAGCCGGGCTACTGTTTCGACTGGCTTTCTGTCTTTTCTATACGTGTCGCTGACGGAGTTTCTGCGTGTCGTGCTCCTGGAGCCATCTCCCCCACGAGCGCTGTGGCTTCTCTTGTGCGATTCCGCACAGCCCCGTGAGCTGTAGGGACGCCCGTGTCGCGCTGCAGCACGACTGGATTGCCTTTCAGGTTCCTGCGGTAACGTGTTAATACAAACCGTCAAAAAGTCAACATGACGCATCAGGTCTTTTTCTTCTCCCTCTCTTTCCCGGAACGGGACGATGTCGCGCTTTTCCTTCGGCAGTCTCTCAATTACTCCGGCCCTTTCCGTGAACCGCCCGGAACAGCGGCAGTGCTGGCAAATACCAGCAAAGAATGTGGGCGCAGGGGAGCAGGGACCAACGTGGGGCTGTTGCCACCGTCGGCCACATCTTGAAACTCCCCACCCCCACCACCTAGGGGCGTTGCCGAAGCACCAGCCTGAAGGAAAACGGAACTGCATCGATGGTAGTGATAACATAAGAACTGGTGAACTTATTTCTGGCCAAAATTTTCAGCATCTGGGCTTTTGGGGAATTAGCTCGACTCTCATTATTCTAGCCAGCAGGTCCTCCTAGGTGGGAAGTTTAATCTCAAGCATCCCTCCTGATCGATGAGGTCACTTCCCTTACACTTTGGTTACACGAAAATGCAAAAAGACGTAAGAACTCTGAGCCCACAAGGGTGCGTTCACAGTGCATGCGCTGAATGTGGAGTCAAGCTTTTTAAGGATCGCTATTACCGTGTCACCAGAAGAGCAAAACAGGGCAAGGGAGTCGACCCACAAGAGAGTTGACTCATCAGTGAACTTTCTGGGTAACAAACGTCCATCGCTGTCTTTGCTCACATTACGTCACAGGTGCACTTACAAGTTTCTGAAGTGCCACACTTATGTATGTGGTCAATTAACTCCGATTCCACAGGCTGTGAGAGTTATGCCTGGCTTGCAAAGACAAGAATTTAATCATCTGAGAAGCAATGGAGCATAAATCCTGAATATAGAGCATAAATCCCTAAGCCAGACAGCTGGGTTCAACTTGCTGCTAACCAGCTTCGTGACCTCAGGCAAGTTACTTAACCTCTCTGTGCTTCACTTTCTTTAACTCTCAAGGGCAAAATAGCAGACCTTACCTCCTCGTCTCACCGTAAGGACTAAATGAGTTAACAGAGATCACATGCTTGGCACCTAGGTGCTACCTAAGTGTTTGCTAGGCTTGTTATCGGCACAGAAGAAATCCAGCCAGCACTCACCTCTGGTATACCCGAGCCACAGGCGTATGGTGCAAACACGCGCACCAGGGAGACGGCCAAAAACGCAAACAGCAATGCCCACAGGATGTACATTAGGTAATTCAGAATGTAAGCACTGGCGCCCTAGACGACAGACACAAAACAAGAAAGAAAGATGAGCCGTCACCAACCTGAGCGCCGCGCCCGCCCGCCCCCTCTGTGCAGAGGGCACAGCGGGAGCTTTGAAGGCATCGGCCAGCTTCCCATCCGGTCCCGTGTCAACAAAAAGGCCAGCGTTGGTTTTATCAGCTGTTGCCATTGCTACGGCAGGTACACACAAACACGGCACCGGGCGTTCGTCCAGGAGCTGTGCCCACACACCTTCCGCGGGGCGAAACCCTCAGCACTCGGGGAACCGCCAAGGTCACGGGGCCTTCCCCCTCGCCCGCCGCGGGGAGGGGAAGGCGGGACACCCAGAAGTCTGCCCTGGCGACCCCGGAGGCTCTGTCCGATGTTGCAGGATGCAGCCACCCGGCTGTGGTCCCCTGACCCGCAGCATCCACATCACCTGAGCCCGCGTGCGGGATTGCAGGTTCTCAGGCCGCGCCCCGGGGCTGCCGAGTCGCACGCACCCGAGGTGGGGCCCAGCAAAGTGCGCCGCGACACGCTTTTAGAGGGAAAAATGCATGTTCATCTCCTTCAGAATAACTCCTTGAACCATTTATTCCAAATTATCTGATGAATGAAGGCTGGCTTTCTGAACCAAACACACGGTCTGGGGTCTTTGATGCTGAGGACCTGGTTGGCCGGGTGGAGACATTTCTCTCGGCCGCAGCTTCTTGCCACCATCTGGATCACTCAAGTGAGGGGCGAAGGAAAGCGAGGTCACCTAGGAGTCAGGCCACGGATACGGCCGCATGTGCGCCTATTAAATGCCAAACCACGTTCCAGGAGACCGCTCCGGCCTTTACAATCCCATATATTCACACCCGAGGCAAGAGAAATCGGACCGAAGGATACATTTCACCCACTTAAAAATGTGCTTTTTTGAGACCAAAAATAACTTCTCACTCTTGGTAACAGTCATTCTTTGAACCAAAGCATAAATCTTAGAAACGGATGAAAAGATAGATGGCCATATTTCCCAAAAAAAAAAACCATATTGCAAGGAGGAGAGAAGAAATAAAATACGGTGTCCAGCCAATATTGCCTGCCCACTCCCATCAACCCAAGGAGAGAATTTATTTTTGGACATCATGGAGAGCACTGAGAACGTGTGAGATTTCAAGATCCCTATCTACCTCTCAGATTGGAAGGAATTAATTTTCAATTCCGCTGAGAAGGAGGTTTAGCAAAATGGCCAAGTGCATTCCACATCGCTTCAGCTGTGGCAAGTACATGGGGGGGGGAGGGGAAGGGGGAGTGGGGGGGAGGGGGGGCGGGGGGGGGGAGAAAAGGGATAAATCACATCCATCTTCCAAAAATAGTTCTAGCTTGAACGTCTCCGAGTTACCCCTAACGTGAATCTTGCCGACCCAGCGCCCCCCGACCTGGGTTTCCGATCTGTCAGTGACACATGCATACAGATCTGAAGCTCTAAGTCCCCTGTGCCGGGACACTCCCATCAGAGAAGGCCCAGAAGCACCCTCTGCGATGCACTCGTGAACCGCACTGGAAGACGAGAACTTGAACCCCACCAAGGTAGCACTTCGCACCTGCTAGGGTGGCTGCAATCAAAACCGGGCGAGGAGGCGGATGCCCTGAAACCCTCATACGAGCAAAGGAAGTCGGACACGAAGGTCCACATATTGTACGATTCCACTTAGAGACGGAAAGGTCAGTGGAGCGGTTGCTTCTGACTGGAGGGCTGGGAGGAATGGGGAGGGACTGTTAAGGGGTGCAGGGTTTCCTTGGTGATGATGAAGATGTTGTGAAATTATTTTGTGGTTAATGCGGCACAACACTGCAGATATTCTAAAACCCAGTGGGCTGCACACTTTCAATGGGCAAGCCATATGGGAGGTGAATTATATCTCACTGAAGCTGGTATTGTTAAAAAAAAAAAAGATAACTTCTTTTCTTATTAGAAGGCATAAAAAGCAACCCTATTTCTGCAGCACGATCAACAGATCACTCTCGCTAACAAAAATAACAAGGCTTTTACGAACACCTACGTTTACCATGCACACGAATCGGTACGGAAGGCTTTTCCAACTTCGGTTTGCACATCAGAGCTGGGAAAAGCCAAGCCGCACTGGTATTGAGCACCGACGGCTGCCGGAACAGACACTTGGAGATAAAAGTACAGACAGTCACAGAAGGCCCAGGTTCCCAAGCGCCCGTGGAACAGCGGCCGCTCCCAGCCAGGACCCTCCCCAGAAACGCACCTCTGACTGGTTCACCAGCAGCTCCGACCATTTCTGCCACAGGGGACACTTGTCCCTGTCCTCAAAAGTGGTCTCGTTGGACGTCCAGCAGCACTGCTCGTGGCTGTACCAGAAGGCAGACAGACAGACCCCCTCCTTCAAGTCGGTCATCCAATCGACGGCGAGATCGATGACCCCAGCCAAGGTGCCTGGAAGAAGCAGCGAGAGCCACTTAGAGGAGTCGCCCTGTGATGACGCAGAACACGGGGCCCGGGGCCAACGCAGAGACGCGGCCGGACCAGGAGATGAACATGCAGCAGAAGGAACACGTAGAGAAAGTTTCTTTCATCGATCGTCGGGTCTCCTGAGCACTTACGGCGTGGGTAAGCAGCGCCCAGGCCGGTGACGAGGAGAGGACAACGATCCGTGCCGCCTGCGTGCCTTAAATCCCGCAGGACTGACGGTCAGGCAGGTCTTAGGTCACCACAAGCCACCGGGGCCAAGCAGCTTTCAGAATTCACCCCTTCCAAAGTCTAGAAACACGGTACCTGTGCCCCGTAAATGATGCAACCCCCTCAGCGGCTTCTGGGGCACGAGGCTGGGATCACACACGTTATTAACCTGTCTCAGGCCAACCTGACGATTCACAGAAAACGGAGGCATAATGACTATACCTGCCTCATCGTTTAAGTACCGTTTTGCCACTAAATGGGAACCAAACTTGGAAAATCTCACCTATTAGGACTTTCCCGGATTTTTAAAATTACGGATAAGGGACCGTGTGGATCTATCTGAGTAAATAACTGCTTTGAACTCCGATGGAAGTGAGAAAACAGAGAGTGTGCGGTGGGCCACGGAAGCCTACCTTTGGGTCTCCTTCCAGAATAACCCATTCTAGAGTCTTTTACAGAGGCAGGGAAGACTTTCAGGCCGCTACATTTGGCAAACTATTACTCGATCTTTATCTCAATACCACCTCCCCACCTGCATCAACACCGAAGGCGTCCGCACACCTGCGACACGGCTCACCCTCCCCTGCTCTTCTCCTGTTACACCGAAAGCCGCCCCCTGTTCTCAGGAGAACGCCTGAATCCTTAGCAGGCAGCAGACCCGAACAGCCGGCCCCTCATACCTTTCCAGCCTCAGCTCTCTCCATCGCTGACCGCCACACTGCCCACACCGTGTTCCTGGATGGAGCACACCAGGCTCTCCTCTCTGCGCCACCTCAGCCAGCACTGTCCTTCCCACACCCGCCAATCTCCTATTGACCTTCCAGAGTCAGTATTTACATCCTCCTTCGGGAAGCCTTCCCTGATTTCCTAGGTCTGGGCTAGGCGTACCTCCCAGGCATTCCCCCATCACCATACCTGTCACATCCTGATAACATGAGTGTGTGTGTGATGAGTGTATGTGTGTGTATAAGTGTCTAGTCCATAAATGGGGCTGGGAGGGTGGAGATCCTGTTGTGTGGTTTGCATGCCATGGCCAGATGTCCAGACTCTGTGTCCACTCTATGTCCGCAAGTGGCTCGTCCACTGTTGTATCTGGGTTGGGGACACGGCGCGAACTATACATCCATAATGCGATAAATGAACGAAAACCAGAAAACCCCGGTCCAGCCATTCACTCCTCCCTTCGCACCAGTCCCTAGTCCACGCCCTGGGGATATGGCAGTGAACGAGGCAGACTCAGGTCCCTGCCTTCGTGGAACTGCACATCATGGGGGGAAAGACACTGGACAAAAGAAGTAAGTGAATCGGGGGCTCCGATAGCAGGTGGGACATGCTAGAGAGAAAAATCCAGCACGTTACAACGGTGCAGCCACCTTGGAAAACAGCCATCTGCAAGGTGTCCACCCGGGAGAAAGGAAAACATAGTCCGTGCAAGGACTCGCACACGAATGTTCACGGCAGCACTCCTCTCAGCAGTCGAAAAGCGGACACGACCCACGTGCCCATACTGCCGCATGGAGAAATAAAATGCGGTCTATCCACACGATGGAACAGCATCTGGCAACAAAAAAGGGTGAAGCACTGACGCGCGTGACAGGGCGAACCCCGAAACGTGATGCCCAGTGAAGGAAACCAACCGCAGGACCACATACGGTAGGATCCCACTGCGTGAAATGTCCACGAGAGGCAAACGTATAGCCACGGGAAGTAGATCCGGGGCTTCCTAGGGCTGGGAGGAGGCTGGGGGCACTGGGGCTTGATAGCTAAGGGGTATGGAGGGCTTCTGGGGGCTGATGAAAATGTTCTAAAATCGCGGTGACAGTTTTACAACTCTGCATACGCTAAAAACCACTCGATTGTACGCTTTAACAAGGTGAATTGTACGAGATGTGAATTATGTCTTAATGAAGGTTTTACACGCACACGCACACGCACACACACTGGGGCGAGGCTGAGAGAGGGAGAGAGGACTTTTAGGAAAGGTGGTCAGGGAATGCCTCAAAGGAAGAGGACACTTGAACGAAGACCTAATGAAGGTGAGGGAGGGGTCCAGTAGATACCCGAGGGCAAGACCCAAGGATTCCCCCCGAGTTTCGTCACTATTCTTTCATTTGTGATCACCTTATCCCTCCTCCAACCTTCCGGGCGGACTCAGCGGGCTGGCCCGCACTGTGCAGCTCAGCTTCCTTCGGTGGAACAACAGCGACACCCAGTGGTGATTCCTGATAAACGCCCTGTAGAGGCGACGCTGCTCAGGCCTCCCCATAATGGGAGCCGAAACAGGATGCCCAGGGCGCCACTGAGGAGAGGCCAGGCCAGGCAGTGGGACCCCTGAGTCCTCCCCCGCGGTCAGAACCACGGGCTAACGGAAAAGTCGACGGGACACAATTTGCTGACTTTCCCTTCAAGGCCACCTTCACTGTCAGTATCATCCCCTTCTCACCTTCCTCCTAGATCTGTCTGCTGGTGTGTCCAAGGGATCGCCCTTTGCCAGGGGGGTTTCAGCCCCAGCTGCACATTAGAATCGCAGGTAGAGGGGGCTGGAGAAAGAGAGGAGAGGGGCTTTACCCAATGCTAGGGCACCATCTCCGGGGATCCTATTTCCTTGAAGCCCAGGCAGCAGAATTTTTGTTTTCATTCCCCAGGTGATTCTTCCTGAAACAACTGACAAAAATTGGGCTGGCAGTGAAACCAACCGGGCAGTGTCAGATTGGTTAAAGAGAGCCCAATCAGGCTCTGACGATCGTCAATAAATCCATACTGCGCTGTGCGCCCTGGGAAGATGCTGGAGTATCTATTCGGGATTTCCTCATTTCCTCTATTTACTTGTCCTTCCCAGAAGGCAAGAATAACGATACAGTATACAGCTTCATACACCTATTCTACATAAAGACGTCAAAATTCACAGCAAATTCCTACCCTGCCCACTTTCGAAGGTCTTCGTGGCGAAACAAATTGGTGGCGAAACACCGTATATCCGTGAAATCAAAGTCCCCGCCGGCCTTGCTGCCATTTTATACAGGGGATGCCCCCGGGAAAGGGAGGCTAAAATTAGGGAAATGGATGGACAGCCACCGTGACCAGAGGGAAAGAGCCCCCCCTTCCACACTAGTCTGGGCTCTTTAGGACAGGCCAAGGCCAATGGAGCCCCTCCCTGGCAACCAAGCCTCTCCCACAACTGTATATGGAATAAATGAAAGAACGCCCAGAAATCAAAATCCTCTGTAATCGGAAAATGTGTATCTATGCCCCCTTAATATTCTTTTTTAGACCATTTACTACATTCAGCCTGTATTCTAGTGATCCTCTGATCGATCCTATAACCACAACTATGATGATATTACAGGCAGGTGATTTTTATCAAGGGCATCTCTTAGTGTGCTCAGATATTTTATTCTCAGACGTTAACCTTCACAGACTCCTAAAAGGAACTAAGTTTCAGGAAACAATTTCCACGGAGAGCTGGTACCTGTGACATTCAAAGGGCAGGAGTCCCCTCCAGATACTCATCCGTTCACTCTGGACACCTCCCGCTGGCAGCAGGGTGACGGGATTATAAAACGAAGGGCCCGGAGTCCCTGAGGGTCATAACAACGTCGGCCTGCGGGTATCTCCCCTGGGCCTAGTCCACAGCCTGCAGGGGGCTGGAATTATCCTGAGTATCTTTAGGATGTGTACAATTCATTCCAGGGCCTGCCAGTATCCGTAAACACCTCCCTCCTATGGGGTTTGGTTTTTAGAGATCAAAGTGCTCCCACACTTTCTGGCATACAATGCAAACTATGTGCCTTCGATAAAATTCACTACGGCAACAAACGACCGTGCGGTGCAGAAGCGGCTACCAGCTCTCTAATTACAGCTTTCCAGTGACGGCACTCGGGCCCACGCCTTGGGGTCTTGCCTTACTGATGGCACGCGTCACGTGAAACGTGTGGTCGTGTATTTTGCTCCTAGGTATTTCAAGTAAGAAAAGCCTCGACGGGTAAGAGAGGATCGCTTCTTTTTCGGGATACCGTCCCAGACAGTTGTCGATTTGGGTTTTGGTACCTCCAGCTCCGCCCAGGAGGACCTCCTGCCCCTCCACGTGTCCGCCGCGTGCCCGCCACATACCCGCCAGCAGGCCAATGAGAAGCATCACCACCCATCCTGACCAGGCGTCCAGCAGACTCTTGATGAACTCCCATATGGACTCCTTGCTTTTGCTGGTTATCTAGAAACAAAAAGACACAGTGGTTCATCTGGATACGCTCTGTAACCCATGCTTCCCGCCGAGGAACGGTTTCCTTGGGAAACAGGTGCCTAAGAAAATGAGTGTGATTAAGCAACAAAATTCCCACTGACGATATCCTTTCGGTTGCCCAGCACGATGACAGAATGGGCTTTCTGGCTCACAGGGTGACAAGGATGCCATAACAGTCTCCTAAGAATTAGAATCCGCCCCCCCCACCCCAAAAATCACTTAATTAAAAAAACTTCCAAAGTGTGATTTGATCTTTGATTATTCAGAAGCCATTCGAAGGGAGGCATGAATTCATCGTCACCACTTTCAATAAGAATTACTGCTGGGGGGTGGGGGTAGGGGCCCGGGTGCCGCAGACAGTTAAGCATCGAACTCTTGGTTTGGGCTCAGGCGTGATCTCACTGCTCAGGAGTTGGAGGCCCCTCTCTCCCTGCCCCTCCCCCCTGCTCGTGCACACATGTGCTCTCTCCTCTCTCAAAGATAAAGAAATAAACCTTATTTTAAAAAAAAGAATGACAGGGGCGCCTCGGTGGCTCAGTCTGTTAAGCATCCGACTTCAGCTCAGCTCATGATCTCACAGTCCGTGGGTTCCAACCCCACGTCGGGCTCTATGCTGGCAGCTCAGAGCCTGGAGCCTGCTTCGGATTCTGCGTCTCCCTCTCTCTCTCTGCACGCCCCCCATTCGTGCTCTCTCTCTCTCTCTCTCAAAAATAAACATTAAAAAAATTAAAAATAAATAAAATACAAACAAGAATTCCTGCTTTCACTTACACTGTAAGGTCTGCTCGCCAAAGAACCCCTTCAACAACGAGTTCATTTCCTTCGCTTCTTTCCCAGGGTGAACGTTATGAGTAACAGCTCCGAATGAGCCGCACGGGTCACCTTTGCTCCCCCTTCACAGAGCCCCGCCTTCCTGGGACGCCTTCCTCTCGGCACCCTTCACAGCATCTTCTGGAAAGACCGTGCGCTCCGCGGCCCGGCGGGCCTCTGGCACGACTACCTGGCCGTGCGACAGTGGCACGAAAGGAGCCGCGAGGAACGCATACGCGAAGGGGCGAAGGGGCGAAGGGGCGTGCGTGGCCGCGTTCCGGGAACACTCTGGTGCCCAACAGGGCCCGAGGGCCGGAGTCCGGCCGCCGCGGCTGCAGGCCGCAGGCCGCCCCGTCTCCTGCGCTCCTCCTCGCCGGGGACCAAGGGGCCGGCCGTCCTCTGACCCCGCCGCACCCCCACACGCGTCTCTTCCCCTTCTCCCGACGCTCGGTGCGGCGACGGGACACTCCTCGCCTATGGGAAGGTGCCGTCCCCGAGGCCCCGTCCGCCACCTCGCCACTCTCTCCCTCCTCTCGCTCGCGGCCGCTTCGCCGGTTCCCCTCCTCCGCCTCTACGGGCCTCTTCGAAGCGTCTGTCACGGGCGCCCCGTCTGCGCCCCGCCGGACCTTCTCCGCCTCCGCACGCAGGCCGCCTCGGCCGCTTCGGACCCCTCGGCGCCCGCCCGCGAGCCCCCGACGCCCCCGCAGCCCCGACCTCACCCCGGAACCGCAGGGCGCCCCCCACCTGCCAACCGTCCCCAGCCGCGCGCTGCGTCGACGGCGCGCACTCGGAGCGGCTCCCGCGGAACCCGCCGGCCGCTCCCCTCTTTCTTCCTCCCTCCCGCCAACAGAGGCCTCGTCCGCTTCGAACCCGCGGCCGGGCCTCTCGTCCCGGCCTCCGCTCCCCGCCCGCCCCCGAGACCCCCCCCCCCCCAAATCCCCGTCGGCGGCTCCCCTGACGAACTCCTGACCCGGAGCCTCTCGCCGCCCGCACTTCACTGCCCTCGGTCGCACCTTCTTCCTCTTTCCCCCCAGCTGATCTCCGAGCTTCCTTCCCGCGTCTCCCGTTGCGACGCATCCTTCTCGCACTCCGTGGCCGCGACCGCGACCGACCGGGAAGAGGAAACCCAACCCCCTCTTCGCGACCTCCTTGGCCACCACCCCCAGCGCGGCTCCACGACCCGTGCCGCCAGACTCATGTCTTCCCTTCTGGGAACCCTCCGCCGGGCCTCCGGGCCGCCGGGCCCACCCACGGCGCCGGGTTCTGCCACGCCTCCGCCACGCGAAAAAGGGCCGCTCCTGACCTGGGACCCCTTTCCTCTTTCTCCGCCTAGCAAACTCCCCGTCATCCTTCCAGACCCCAGTGAAATGTCACCCTCTCTAAAACACCCTTCCCTGACCGTCCCTCCCGAATGATCACACGGCCCCGATACCACCTCGCCGTGGCCACTGACGTATGGGCTGACTGCCCGCTGGACGCCAGGCCCTGAAATACAGGCTTTCGTACACACACACCTCATTCGGTGTTTACGCCGAATGACCTCCATCCTCGCAGAAGAGAAACCAGGGTCCCGAAACGGCACCCCAAAAGTCACCCCGCCTAAAGGGGCCAAGGGCACGATGTGCCTGACTTGTCTGGTTCCGGAGTCCCCTCCCTGCCCCCCACACCATACCTCTGTATGACACAGCCCCCCACCCCGAGCACCTAATACCGTCATTATCTGTCCACATCTCTGCCTCTCCCACTAGCCCTTCTCTTTTTGAGAACGTAGCCCAGCATGTGACACGTGACCCTAATCTCAGCTCAGGAAGCGTCCCCCTTCAATATGTCTTTTAGGAACGCCACCTACCTTTCTGTGTCTGTCGGTGTCCCGTGACTTTTCCCTTAGCCAGTCGATGGTGTGGAAGTCCTCATATGTCCCCACATCAGGGAATGGCTCATCGAGGAAATCCATCAGGTTTCCAGAACCACTCATCGCTCCTGCATTGACCATGCTAGTTACACCTGGGAGAGAGAACCTGTGATTAAAACCATCATGCAGGACATCTGCACAGACACGGCAGAATCATCCACATGTACTTTTTCCTTTGTCACGCGCGGTCGTTATGTTTTGTAAAGGCACCATGAACTCCAAACTGGTGAGCACGGAGGCAACGTCCCAAAGCGTTAGGTGGGGTTAGGCTCCCGCAAGCATCATCTTTGCGAATGAGGTCGCATTTTTGTGAACGGGTCAATCTACAACCTTGTTTTCTGTGTTCCTGTTTAAGGATATCTTACCGAATAGATGTTGCTGATTCATTAACACTGAAGTCGCGGCTGACAGCGCGACAAGTCGTGCCTGGACGAAGCGTGTGTGACAAATGTCTTTTCTCCACAAGGCACGCTGCAGCCTTCTTCCAAATGGAAACACCAGGAGCACTGCATCTCGGGGCCATTGCCAACAGCACAATTACCCATAATAAGAGCACAAAAATGTGAAAACCCTGGCACGAAACAGTCCGGGCAAAGGACACTCGTTTGTAGTCTGGGAGCTGAAATCAGACGGAGGGGCTGGGAACGCGCCTCTCTGGGGACTCAGACTTTTCGCCACTCTGCACACGCACACGCCCGTGAATAACCGGGACAGAGGCACGCGTGGGGGCTGGGGGGGCAAGGCTTACAGGTACGTTTTAGCGAGTAGGCAGATGCGCAGACGCAGACCCGCAAATCACGAGGATCGGCCACCCGCATTTCTGGAAAACCTCAAGGACTGCGGAAGCGAGGGAGCCGTCCAAACGAGAGCACTGGAGGGGAAGCAGGGCGGAGGCGCGCCGCTCACAATCGAATCCCTGGAACCGAACCAGTGACTGGTCCTCTCGTGAGATGAAGGAGACCACGCAGGCAGGCAGCCTCTGTGGTCGTCACTACAGATGTGGCATGCTGGCGAGCATGCCAGGAAGCCAGGGTGAGCTGCAGAGGGTGGTGGCCCTGGGTGGGGGGGGGGGGGTCCCCCCGGGGCCCAAAAGGGAAAACCGACCCCCCCCCCCGTGCCCCATGTACGGGTCTGAATTTTGGGGTCCCCCCCCCCCCCACCCAAATTCACATGTTGACGTCATAACCCCCAAGGTGATGCTGTTAGGAGGTGGGGCCTTATGGAGGTGATTAGGTCAGGGGCGCAAAGCCATCACGAATGGGATTAGTGCCCTTTTACAAGAGACCCCAGGGGCACCCAGGTGGCTCAGGCGGTTAAGCGTCCGACTCTTGCTTTCGGCTCAGGTCACGATCTCGCGGTTTCACGGGTTCGAGCCCTGCGTCGGGCTCTGTGCTGCCCACGCAGAGCCTGCTTCGGATTCTCTCTCCCTCTCTGCCACTTCCCCACCCGTGCTGCCTCTGTCTCTCTCGAAATAAGTACGTAAACTTTAAAAAAAAATAATAGGTAATAAATACACACGTATATACAAGAGACCCCGGAGAGCTCCCTCACCCCTTCCGCCGTGTGAGAACACAACGGAGGAGTCCTGACTGGGAAAGGGGCCCTCACTCACCCCTCCAGGCTGGCCCCCCGGCGTCAGGCTTCCAGCCTCCAGAACTTCGAGACCTAAGTGTCTATTGTCTGTGAGCCCCCCCAGTCTGTGGGACTTGATCACAGCAGCCGAAACAGACAAGAAAGGCCAAGAGCCGGGCCAGGCTGGCCGCATGCCCCCTGGGCACAGAAGCTCTGGACACAGGCACTCACTTTCAATTTTTCTTAAAATACAGTCGAAGGGGCTCGGGCTGCCAGAAAAGTAGCCGGGCGGAGAGTTTCTCTTCTTCCTAAGATAACAATTCCACTCGCACCGTCCTGGCCCCCAAGACACCTTCCACGTTATACCACCATCAGAGCCTGATTTACAGACCACGTAGGAGCTCATTTGAGATGTAGGAAATGCTCTGCAGCAGGACCAACGCTCCCCACCAGCTAGCAGAAAAAACAATACGCTCTCACAAAGACAAGAGGTTGGAATAAGCACTAAATAAAAATGGCTTTGGCGAAGAGCATGGAAATTTGAATCATAGGGCGAGGACCACAAAAGTGCTGGAGTAGATGGTTAAAGAGGCAAAGGGTAGTTATAAAAATATTTGAGCACAGGCGTCTCTCATCGCCTTATGTCTTTTTGTATCTGGAGGACTCAATCACGACCTGACGAAACCAACTGCGTTTTAATCAAATGGAAAAGTCGCTATGGGCAAAGTGGGGTAATCACCTTACAAGCAATAAAGTAGCAATAGTGAGTGATTTATTGACCGTCTGTGCAACTCGGCTGCTTTAAAACTTTAAAAGTTTGAGGTCTGAGCTATGCCAAGCTGAAAACTATACCCGCTGACGGGTACCCAGGGAAGAATCATGTTGCATAAGTCAGTAGCAACCAATAATAAAAAGGAAGGAGTGAAATTAGAAAGCAAAGATCTCATTCTCATTTCTACAAAAACAAGGTGGTAACAGCTTTGTATTACATGTGGCAAAGAAAATCTCTGATGGGAAAAATAAGAGAGCAGAGACTCGAACATTCTATTAAAAAGGGACTTCGTGTTCCCTGAAGCTTAACCAAATCTGTAGTCAAGCAACAACTCCAGGCAATCAGGGTTGAATCAAAAAGTCACTCTTGAGAACAGTCACCACCTTTAAATTCTGATGGAGTAGGTCATGGTCGCGACAATTAGACACATAACCGGTAAAGAAAAATAAACGGGATCTAGTTGGGGTCTTCCGTGGGAGCCCAGAAGGAGGTGGTGAGGTCACTTCTGACACTGGGATTATTAGGAAAGACAGGAGGGTCCGGGGGAGGGTGAGAAGAGGGCATCCAGGTTAGAAAAATGGAAAGAATTCTATCTGGAATCCAGGTGGGAGACATGGATGGGTAAGGAATGAGAGTCCAGCCAAACGTGAGAGCAACTAGAAGCGAACTCCAAGGACTTGCTGAGAAATAAACTTAACCTCCGTAAGTTCATCATGGTTCAAGGAACAGCCCCAAATGGATGCCAACAGTCATCTGTACCTTAGCGGGGAGCCCCGCTCCTCTCACCTGTTCTCATTTCTTCTCTCCAAGAAGAGTGCTTCTGCTGGCACATGACACCTATGCTTATGGCTTCAAGGCCATGGTTTCAGGAAGGACAACAGCCTGGAACCTGGATCTGAGATTCCTACTTGGTCTGGATCATCTAGGTCAGGGCTCAGCACACTGCAGCTGGAACACAGCCGTGCCCAGTCGTTTAGGTAGGGTCTATGGCTGTTTTCACATTACGAGAGCTGAGCGGTCATGGCGAAGACAGTATGGCCCACAAAGCCTAGAATGTTCAGTATTTCGGCCGCGTACAGAAAGCGTTTGCTGATCCCTGATCTACGCAGTGGGCTGACTGCAAAAAAGGTCCTATTCTCTACCCCTCCGTGTATCTACCACATTTTCAAGGGGACTTCACTGGTCCTCTTTGTTAAGACGTGGAGTCCATCTCTCCACCCAGTGACTCTGCACCGGCCTTGTGACATGTGGCAGAAGTGACAGCATGCACGTGTGCTCAGTCTAGATCCCAAGAGGTGATGAGGCTTCTGCTTTTTTTTTTTTTTTTTTTTTTTGACCTCCACCTCTGTCATGGGAAGGAGCCTAGGCTAGAATGCTGGAAGCTGAGAGACCGCACGGAATGGAGAGCTGGGTCATCTCGGCTGAGGCCGTCCTAGGTCACCGAGGCCCAGCCAGGCACAGATCGATGAGCGAGCCCAGCCAAGATCAGCTGAGTTTAGCCCAATCAAATCACCCAGCCCACCCACAGACTGTGAGAAGCATAAACGGTTATTGTTCCAAGCCACCGGGTTTTTTGAAGAGCCTGTCACGTGGCGGCGTCCTAACAGTGTTTAACATTGTTACTTGGGCTCGAGGGAGAGGAGGAATGAGGCAGATAAGCGAGCTGTGGCATCGCAGACCAGCCCCGGGGACGGGACGGGATGAGGACCGGCTGATAAAACGCCTCCAGCTGGAGGCATCCGCGGCCTGACAAAGTAACATCTCTCCCACGCGACCCTGTTTACCTACAAAGGGGCTCTGGAAGACACATGGGGCACCTAGATCTTTTATGCAGTCCTTTAAGGCAAGAAGGTATCTAGGTTTGGTCTTCCGGTAGGACGACTCCAAGGGGCTAGGGTCAAAGTGTTCGACAGCAGATGACAACAACGGACTGTGTCCAGTAAAACTCACTTCACCCAGGGCCCAACGAACACAAGCATGTGTTAACTGTGACACTCTCGGTGACATAACTTAGGACGTCGATGTCGAACACAGCTCTGGATGGGTCGGCTCACCCTCAAAACAGGGATCTGTAAAATGTTAAGGAAACCCGCACTTTGCATAGTTGGGTGTCGGCAATAACAAAACGGTTTCTCCAAGGTGAATGAAGGCAGGAAATCACCCAGATCAAGATTAGGAATGACGGGTTCTGACCCAGGTATAACCAAGGCCTGACTGAACACAGAACACCCCATCCTAGGCTAATAAGGATTATCAGCATGTCTGACCAAAAACGTCACGCAGAAACCCATACATTTGAACGATCGTTTCCTCTACCTTAAACGGCTTTCCTGCCCTCTGACTGGAAAGCTTCTGTTCACCCTCCAGAATCCTGTTCTGTTTCACTGTCTCTCGGCAACGTGCACTAATGTCCCCAGAGGGATTTGAGGGCTTCCTCCTTGGCAACCCCAAAGCATGCTCGGCTTTTCTTGTTTTTTTTTTAAACGATGCTTAAAACAGTAACAACACAAGAGCCACCCTCTTAACAAATCTTAAGCGTACAGCACGTTATTGTGCAGAATGTTGTATAGCAGATCTCTAGATATTTTTCGTCTTCCGTAACTGAAACTTTATACACAAACCCCCCCATATCCGCTCCCCCCCAGCCCCTGACAACCACTGCTACGTTCTGCTTCTGTGAGTCTGACTCCCTGTAAATGAAACGATGCAGTATTTGTCTTTCTGTGACTGGCTTATTTCATCCGTGTGGCTGCGCACGGGAGGGCTCCTTTTCAAACGCCACCGTAGGTACACGTCACGTCGTCTTGGCCCATTCATCCGCTGATGGGCATTTCGGTCGCCTACTTATCTCTGTCCTTCTCCCGGTGGATCACGATGCTTTCTTTGCTGACTCCCGTTAGTAGGTAAAGGTCTGCTGGTAGCTCCGTACCTCGGACAGGGGTCTGGGAGCTAGCTCGGGCCCAGGAACGCTCGGGGCACAAAGCAAGGGCTGGCAAACCACAGCCCGCAGGCCAAATCCAGCCCACCGCCTGTTTCTGTAAATAAAGTGTTAAGGGCACATGGCCGCACGCCTTCCTTTACCCACCGTCTGGGGCTGCTTCGCCCTACCGCAGCCGAGTGCAGCAGCTGCGACAGAGACGGTAAGGCCCGCAGAGCTGAAAACACTTCCCCACTGGCCCTTCATAGGAAACATTTGCTAACCCCTGAATGTCAGCTCAGTCGCTACAAGGGGACAGAAAGGAGAAAGGTGGCAAGGACAGCCTGCTGGAAAGGCTCATGAGCCCGGGAGGTTTCAGTGGCAGTTTCTAGCGCGTCCACACTGCGGGAGGAATCTTCGGGTACTCACCCCCGTGGGGACCAGCCTTCCTTGCTGATTGGAGGGTTTTCACCTTTTAATCTGAGTTACAAGTCTCCATTCCATCTGCCCAAGTCATCTGGGAATTCGCTAATAGGGAAGTCGGCAAATAAGGCAACGTGGTCTGATCTGGGAAAGAACTGCCAGGCTCTTACGGCACCGGGTCACTGCCAGGCTGAGAGAGGAAGGGACAGGTGGAAGGCCTTCAACCTCGTCTTACGTGTGGATGTAAAACATGACAGCAGCACCACGCGTAACGGCTCCAAGTGGGAAAGCACCCAGACGCCCGTCCACAGTAGAGGAGAAAAATGTATCAGGGCTTAGTCCCACAATCGAACACTACAGAACAGGCGTTGGCAAAATGCATCATCCCGTGGCCCAAGTCCAGCTCACCGCCTGCTTTTGCACGGCTCACCAGCTAAGCATGGCTTTTACACTTTTTTAATCATCAAAACACAAAAGAATGATATTATGTGACAAACGAAGATTGTAAGAAATTCAGTTTCGGTGTCCACAAAGTAAGCGTTATTGAAACACAGCCCCGGGGGCGCCTGGGTGGCGCAGTCGGTTAAGCGTCCGACTTCAGCCAGGTCACGATCTCGCGGTCCGTGAGTTCGAGCCCCGCGTC
>NW_024420331.1:3165251-3175807 GCF_014898765.1 Herpailurus yagouaroundi
TTTGTGTATTGTCTCGTGCTGTTTTTATGTGGCAAGGGCAGAGCTGAGTAGTTCTGACAGAGGCCACACGGTCCCCGAAGCTTCAAGTATTCACTATCTGGCCCTTAATAGAAAAAGTTTGCTGGGGTGCCTGGGTGGCTCAGTTGGTTGAGCGTCCGACTTCGGCTCAGGTCATGATCTCGCGGTTCGTGAGTTTGAGCCCCACATCGGGCTCTGTGCTGACAGCTCGTAGCCTGGAGCCTGCTTCAGATTCTGTGTCTCCTTCTCTCTCTGCCCCTTCCCCGCTCATGCTCTGTCTCTGTCTCTCAAAAATGAATAAACATTAAAAAAAATTTTTTTTAAAGAAAAAGTTTGCTGCTATAGAGCAAAGAGAACAATCAGTAATTACACCCAACGACAGAGATTTTACAACATAATGTAGAACAAAAGCTGGAAGTAAATTCCATTTATACAAAGTTCAAGGGGCACTTGGGTGGCTCAGTCAGTTAAGCATCCAACTTCAGCTCAGGTCACAATCTCCCGGTTTGTGGGTTCAAGCCCCGCATTGGGCTCTGTGCTGACAGCTTGGAGCCTAGAGCCTGCTTCAGATTATATATATATATATATATAAAATAAATAAAACATTAAAAAATGTATATAAAGTTCAAAACCAGCAACATTAATCTGTGGTGAGAGTACGGATAGCAGATACCTCTAGGGGTAGGGGTAGGGCCTGGAAGAAGTCACAGAAGGTTTCTGGGGACCAGTCACATTCTGTTCCTCGAGTTGGCTGCTGGTTACGTAGTTGAGTTCCCTTTGCAAAAATTCGTGGAGGTGCACACTTACACTTTTTGCATTCTTATAGATGTTTACTTCCATAAAAAGTTCAGTTAAGAAAAGTGGTTTCAGTCTCGCAGCACCTCAAAAGGTCAAACACAGACTCACCACATGACCCAGCAATTCCACTCCCTGGCTTATATGGGAGGGAACTGCAAACACGTCCACAAACACACAAATGGTCACAACAGCATTATTCCCACCAGCCAAAAAGTGAAAACCACCCAAAGGTCCATCAATTGATGAATGGACTAGACCCTAAAAATGCAACTAAAGGACCTCACTAGCAACATTTCGACCTGGAAGCTTTGGGAAAATTGAAAAGGTAGTTTCTAACACACACACACACACACACACACACACACACACACACACACACTGAGGATTCTATAATATCCTACAATCAGAAGAGTTTCTGCAATTAATTAGCTACTCTGATGCTTCAAGATTCCAGACGCTTTGGGCTCAGTCCGTTAAGCGCCGGACTTCAGCTCAGGTCACGAACTCACGGCTCATGGTTTCAAGCCCCGCGTCGGGCTCCTGCCACACCCCAAGGAAGTTCTAGGGAAGACCGGCCTTTGGTCGCTTCCCCCACAGTTGTAAAACCACTGCATGACCACAGGCACGTGAACTGCCCTGTACAGGCTTTGTTGTCCTCACCCAGTTTCTAGAAGAACGACTGCATCCGATGCTACCCGTACCCCTCAAACCCTTCCGATAAGCTGCAGCTGATTTCCGACAGTATCTCCGTGCCCGAGACCCCTGTTTCACGACCCCCCGAAAGTGGCCCTGGAGCCACGGCACGCCCAAGGTGCATTACTGAGAGCAGGTAGGACCTGAGGGCTCTCAGGAGCTGGTGTGGAAACACCCCCACCCCCTCACCCCTCGAACGGAATCACTTCAAGGCATGTGTTTTGCACCTGTACAGAAAAGATTTGCCACTGCAGGCCGGACACTGCTCTCCTTGGGAAGGCCTGCATCTGGGAACTTGGACTTCAAGAGGGTTCCCACCATCCCCAAAGTGGTAAGAATGGCTCACTGTGTGTACACTGGCTGTCCAAATAATGTCATTTGTGCCACACTCCCGCTTTCCCTCTAAAGGTCTGGAATTTTGACAGCAAGCTAGACAGAGGGTGCCGGCGGAAGCAGCCTCCAGTGAAACCCCCAGCACTGAGGCTCTAACGACCGGGCCTTTCCCCTTTGCTGATTTTGCCCTACAGGGGGGGGGCCCCGCCCGGCTATAATAATCAAGCATAGCCATGAAAACAACCATAGACTGTCCTAGTTGAATACCCCTAGCTGAACCCAGAGATGATCTCGGGGACCGGTGACACACAAAGCTCCGGTTCCTACAGCGTCCAGAGCATAGAGGTAGCCTCCAGTCGCCCACTGGGTGACCCGCACCTCCAGCCCAGCCTCTGATGGCTGCCTTCTTTCACAGCCACGCTTGCCCACACCCCTCCCAAGAGACCCCGCACTGGGCTCCTGGTCCCAGGGTCCACCTCTGGTCCCAGGGTCCACCTCTGGGAGAACATGAAGGCAGCATGGCGTTTTCTGCTTCGTCGGCCACCGATGCCTTTGCCTATGTAAAACCCACAAGGGGTGTTCTTACGGCCCCGCACCAAAGGGCAATGCCTTCATGACGTGGGGATAAGCGAAGACTTATCAGCAGGGACACAAAAGCATGATCCATAAAAGAAAAACTGGACACATTATGCTAACGGGCAAAGTAAAACAGATTAACAGTCCGTCAACACAAGGGTCCAAGCCGTCCCGAGGCCTCTAGCAATTCTGGGACAGCCTGAGCACCCAAATGGCCTGTCCTATGCCCCTCAACGGGACGCTGGTGGCCGATCACTGCCTAGATGGGATACACACAAATTCCAGTGTGCGTCAGCACTCCCAGCACGCTGGATCCAGGTCCCACGCCCGGACTTTCAGCTTTAGCAGCTCCGGGGTGCGACCCAGGGATCTGCATTTCTAACAAGCTCCAGGGAGGCCGATTGATGATACTGGCTCGTGGACTGTACTTGGGGAACCACTGGCCCCTTCATTTTTTGTCCCCTCCTATTTCCCACTCTCTCCCATGCCCCGTATCCTTCCCACTGTATTTTCATCACTAATATTTTTAACATCGACCTTATTTACAAACTGCATTTTGTTAGAATAATTACTTGCAAGCTTGCTTCCTTCCGTATCAGATTGGGAGTTCCTTGAGGTCGGTTCCTCACCTTTATTTACTATCTGGACTTTTGAGGAAGTGTTTGCTGGGCCCTGCCATACAGTAATATTACCCACTAAACCTAAAAAGCTTAGCCGACCGCATACACTATCTCCATTCCACAAGCGCATTACTAATATTGTAATCCATCTATAGATTTAAAAAAAAGAAAAAAGACCTCTATCTAGCACTCAGCTCGATGCTTTGGACTTCACTGCACAGACATACTGAAAAATACATACAACAAAGATACCTTATCCGTGCACACACTCAGGACAAAAAGAATAATATAAACCAGACTGAAGTCGCTACCCATGTAAAATGTGAGTGGTTTTAACACCTTTCTTTGACTACATATCACCTGGTTCACGCACCGTCCCACACTTGTGTGACACCACCTTCCCTGCTAGGTTTGGGGGGTTTCCTTTTAACTGCTCGATTCATGTTGATTTTCCTTTATTACATTTCACCCATGGAAACAGCTGAGCTGAGAAATACATAGACGACAGTGCGGCTGCCAAGCATCCTGGCTGATACTCAACCGCGGGCCTGTGCCCCCGGGGACCACGGGAGTGGACTCTGAACCCAACGTGGCGGCTAAAAGCACCACAAGCTAACTGTTCCTTTAGGCGAACCTTCTTCGCCATTCTTACCCAAGTGGAGGAGGTGAGAGGGAAATTGGTTTAAAACTCGCTTCAAACTCTCTCGAGAAGTTTCCTGAAATAACGTTTGATTAGTTGCCCCGCACACTTACTGTAGGGATTCGAGCTATTAGACTTGATCCCAGATACGGGATCCCAGGCCCGCGAACCCTGGCACGAGAGTAAATAAGTCAGTAAACAAACCGGACCACACCAAGGCGTGGCAAAGTCAAGTTAACACCAGCGGAAAGGAGGATACCCTGAAAGCAGTCAAAGAAAACAGACACACGTGTACAGAGCGAACCCTTCAACCACACACAGCCGTGACCACGAACGACGTGCCACTACTCACACTGACCAGGCTGAAGCTCGCAAACCCAACGTCAAGCCGGACACGAAGGAATACGCGAGTCCGCTGATAGAAAGTTCCAAACCAGCAAAATGAATCTGTCGGAGCAGATACCCTGGGGCTGGGGAGTCCCTAGAAGGGGACCCCGCAGGTGGCTTCTGGGGACTGGTCATGTTCCGGTTAATCTAAGCCCTGGTTATCCGGGTGTGGTCACTTGGTGAAAAATCAGCAAGCTGCACACTTCTGCTTTACACACTTTTCCGCACATGTATTTCAGTAAGAGCCTTACTGAAGGGCAGTCCAAAACAGCCACCAGCTAGAATTACATCTCACGGCCTCTAACTTTACAAAAGTTAGACTTCTGTAGGCTACAACACCTCCCTAAAGAGCCTGTGATATACTTCATCTTCGAAATACCTGTCACATCACCTCTTGCAAAAATGACCTCCCACCGAAGTAATTCAGGTGGAAAGTCTGAACCCTCGGACAAAACCAAGGCACCGGGGCTGGCAGACCCGCCGCGCGGTGGGCACGGGACACAGGCTCCACGCGGCGTTCCACCGTCGCAAGAGGAAGAGGGGAGATGCTGGCACAGAAAGTGATATCCTACGGGGCCCCTGGGGGGCTCAGTCGGTTGAGCGTCTGACTCTCGATTCTGGCTCAGGTCACGATCTCACGGTTCATGAGTTCGAGCCCCGCACCCAGCTCTGTGCTGACAGTGCGGAGCCTGCTTGGGATTCTCTCTCTTCCTCTCTCTGCCCCTCCCCTGCTCGTTTTCTCTCCCTCTCTCTGTCTCAAAATAAACAAACAAAACCTTAAAAAAAAAGCAAATTACAACCTACACTGGCAAATGCTGGGTTCTCAACACGACAGCCAGACATCCAACCCGATTGGCATTGGGGGTTTGTACCAAAGTGTCCAGACTCTGAAGATGAATATAGGGAAATACACTGTGAAAAAATACAGGCAGCTGTCCATGTACTAAAAATCGACACACTCGAAGCCGTCATCAGTATGCCCTAACTTACCGTGAATGTACCTATAAACCTTGCACGAAGCGCCTCTCCCCTCGGCCAGAAAGAAAGAGAGAAAGAGAGAGAGAGAGAGAGAGAGAGAGAGAGAGAGAGAGAGAGAGGTGGGGGCTAGAGAAGGAGGGGGGGGCCACACCGTGAGCAAACATGGAGCAGCTGGAGAAAAGTGGAGCTTCAGAAGGGTCAAGAGGGAGGCAGTGCCCACGTGGGGAGCGGACCCAAGGGGCAGCCGGCGCCAGGCCTCCCCCACCACGAAAGTTTGGGTCCTCACCACTGTACTCGCTGTCCAATGCCACACAACACATTACCCCGGGACTCAGCAGCTAAAAACGCTAAACACGTATGATTTTACAGCTTCTGTGGGTCAGGAACTCGCGAGCAGCTCGTCTGGGTGTTTCCGGCTCGAGGTCTCTCGGGAGGTTGTGGTCAAGCGGTCCGCTACGGCTGCGGTCATCTGAAGGCTCGATGGGGGCAGGAGGACCCGCCTCCGAGTTGGCTCCCGGACACAGGTAGCAGTTGGGGCGGGCTGCGGGCGGCAGGCCTCAGGTCGCCGTCCTGCGGCTCCACAGGACCTGGCGGCTGCCTCCCTCCAAAGCAGGCGATCCGAGGGAATAGGCGGAGGCAGTAGAGTGTCTTGGGACCTAGCCTCGGAAGAGCCACGGCGTCACTGGCACGGCGCCCTACTGGTGGCACAGGTGGGCCCCGGGTGGCCAGCGTGGGAGGACACCGCACGCGGGCCCGGGCACCGGGAGGCAGGACCTCCGGGGCCACCGTGGAGGCCGGCTCCCGCGCCAGCCACGGCCCGAAACCCCACCGATGTCAAATCCGTTTGAGACGACGGACTCTCCCTTTTTAAAACGTAGACGTCTTTAGGATGGTGAGGGGCCGGGACGCATTCCCTCCTTCCAGCCAGTCCTCCAGATCCCGAGGCGGGTTCCCCAGAGGCGCTGACAGTGAGAGGAGCCCCCGGTGGTCGTGGCACAAGGGGCCAGCCGAGGGCCACGGGGCCAATGAGCGTCCCCAAAAGAGGGAAGCCCAGAGCCAAAGGACAGGTGGAAAGACACTCGAAGATTAAACTTTGCCCGGAGCCAACAGAGACAGGGGAGGGCCGCGGCGGCCTCCTTCTCCTTCCTCCTTCCTTCTTGGCCGGCCTCCCAGCTCCCAGCGCTCCGTGCTCCTTCGCTTACAGCCTCGCTTCCGCAGGACCGGGCAGCCAACGTGGGACTGTGACCCTCCCTCCGTGACACGCCTCCTACGGCCCCGGGGCCACACAGCTCTCCGTCACGGTGGGAAACACAGCCTGCGTGTCGGAGAGGGGACGAGGCCGACTGCACGTGGCCTCGAGTGACCCAACAGACTCGGTGTTCTCACATCCCCACCGCTAGGGGGAGGGAGGAGAGGCAGGAGTGTCTGCGCCCCTGGTGCCAAGGGCCAAGGGATTCGAACCTCCCCGGAGACTCCTTCTCACAGTAACAACTTTTTCCAGGACTCCGTGTGCCAGGCGCTATTTTAAGCACATCACACGTATTCGGTCGCTAGCGCCCTTGACAGTCTCCGAATTAAATACCGTCACCCTCGGGCCCACGCTACAGATGAGCAAACGGAGGCAGAGGAGAGGTCAGGTCACAGGGTCACAGGTTCGAGTCTCACAGAAGGTAAGCGAGGAGCCAGATTCGAGCCCAGGCCCCGAGGGCCCTTCTTCCGCAACAGCCTCGCAGGCCTGGGTCCTCTAGGGACCCGAGGGCCGCCGCTTCGGCTGACAGGGCGCTGCCCGCCTCTTCCCTCCTAAACTGTGCGGAAAGCTTGCGTGGAGCTTCGATAAAGGCAGGCTGGGCGGCCCTCCGGCCTCTGAGAGTGGTGCCATGCCAGCTCCCCAGGGCCGCCCCAACCAAGTACCGCAGACCGGCCGCCTCAAGTAACGGCCGTCTATTGCCTCCCAGTTCTGGGGACCACGAGTCTGGGATCCAAATGACAGCAGGGTTGGTTCCTTCTGAGGGCACTGACGGAGAATCTGTTCCAGCCTCTTCTTGGCTCGTAGACAGCCATTCTCCCCACGTCCCTTCACACTGCCTTCTCTCTGTGCCTTCCTCCTCTTAGAAGGACATCAGTCACACCGGATTATAACAACCCTGATGACCTCATTTTAACTCGATTACCTCTATAAAGACCCTATCTCCAAATAAGGTTGCATTCTGAGGTCCCGGTGGTACCTCAACATATGAATTTTGAGGGACACAATTCAACAACGCTGGTGGGAAATAGCTCTCGGTCTCTCCCTGCCCTTCCCCCCGTCCCGCTCCCGGGACCTCTTCAGACTGACCTTCCCTTGGCCATTTCCTCCGCGACAATCCATTTACCGCTTAAGGTGCAGTACACCCCGGCGCCCCCCCCCCCCCAGGTAAATAAAATTTAAAGAGACACTCACGACTGGCCACTCCGTAAAGGTTAAATGTAGGCAGTCATCCAACACGGCTTTGAGGTGTCCCTCCTGGAGCTCTCAGGACGAGGCCACCGGGTGGCTTAAGCGTACTCTAACTGGGTCACCAAGATGAGGGCTGAGGGACACCTGGGTGGCTCAGTTGGTTGAGCATCTGACTTCGGCTCAGTTCATGATCTTGCAGTTCACGGGTTTGAACCCCACGTCGGGCTCTGTGCTGACAGCTCGGAGCCTGGAGCCTGCTTCAGATTCTGTGCCTCCCTCTCTCTCTGCCCCTCCCTTGCTCATACTCTTTCTCTCTCTGTCTCTTGATAATAAATAAATGTTTAAAAAATTAAATAAAAATAGGGGCGCCTGGGTGGCGCAGTCGGTTAAGCGTCCGACTTCAGCCAGGTCACGATCTTGCGCTCCGTGAGTTCGAGCCCCGCGTCGGGCTCTGGGCTGATGGCTCAGAGCCTGGAGCCTGTTTCCAATTCTGTGTCTCCCTCTCTCTCTGGCCCTCCCCCGTTCATGCTGTGTCTCTCTCTGTCCCAAAAATAAATAAATGTTGAAAAAAAAATTTTTTTTTAAAAATAAAATAAAATAAAATAAAAAATAAAAAATAAAAAATTAAATAAAAATAAATAAAAATATGTTTCCCTTAGGGGCGCCTGGGGGGCTCAGTCGGTTAAGCGTCCGATTTCGGCTCAGGACATGATCTCGTGGTTTGTGAGTTCGAGCCCCGCATCGGGCTCTGTGCTGATGGCTCAGGGCCTGGAGCCTGCTTCAGATTCTGTGTCTCCCTCTCTCTCTCCCCTCCCCCGCCCGCACTCTGTCAAAAATAAACATTAAAAACTTTTTTTTAATTAAAAAAAAGGATGAGGGCTGATGTGTGGTCAGTTAGCAAGCTTTGGGCAAGAGGGGCGCTTGTGGAAGGCATGACTAAGCTGAGAGGAAAAATAGCTCGTCTGTAATCTTGGCGGTCAGCCCTCCTATCTATTCACCACAAAGCCCGCCAAAGCAAGCAGCGCCCCCAAGGGTTACAGTGGAGGGAGAAAAACGGCTTCATGTTTGGCCACAGCCACAGACGAAGTTCCACATTTAGCCAGAAGGGAAACGAAGCAGCAAGGGGCAGGTAAGCACAGGCCGCCCCCCAGAGACACGGTAAAAAGTGCTCCCTCCAGCCACGCCCCACACCTGCCAGGCACCTGAGCGGCTGCCCAGGGGGGGCGAGCCCGACTCCACCCTGGGAGGCTCGAGGGCCTGTCCCCCCAGGCCTCCATGACTCCCCTTCTGTGACTTCAGGAGGGCTTACCGTCACCTCCGACAGGGAAGCTCTGGGCTCAAACCGGGCTCCCTGCTCTGAATGACACGGAGGTCTGGCCAACAGCAGGTGCCTCAGCGAGCAGAACCGCAGTGTGAAACCTGGCTGCAGGGAAGGAAATACAGCACGGCGACGGTGGACAACACCCGGCTGGGGCAGGGAGGGCTCGGATAGGGTGACAATGGATGGCCTCTCGGAGGAGGGCTCAGCGGGCCGTGAGTGACCTGGGCCGGCCAGCATGTGACACGGGGGCTTAGCCCTCCAGGCACAGACAGCAGCCAATTCACAAACCCAGTGACAAGGATGAGTGTGGCGGGCTCAAGGTCCAGGTGTCACCGTGACCCTAAGAATCATGGCCACCAAACCGTGACCCAAGGGCACGGGGGACTTCATCCACCACAGGACAGCCGGGAAGAGACCTTTCTAGCATCATATGTGGACCGCAGGCGCCATCTCACGTGCTGTCCCTGTGCACCGCTGCCCATCGAGGGTAATCGTGCCCCTGACCCGGGGCGGCCTCCTGGGCCCGTCTCCACAAGATGCCGTTACACGTTCGCACTTGACGGCGCAGTCCGCGTGGCGCCCAGCACGCTGCCACCAAGTCAGCCAGAGGCGCGCTCCGGCTCACCTGGCCACCCAGGTCCCTGAGGTCCTGGCCGCCATCGCATTCCTCACCGGCCAGCCCGCTTCCTCTCTCAGCCACCTCGGACTCTTCTCACAGCAGCCAGGGTCACCCTTTCAAACACAAGCCCCCACACGTCGCTCCCACGCCTGAAAGCAGCCGGAAGCTTTACGCTCAGAATAATTCGGGGCCGGTCCGGCGGCCGCCCCCCCCCGCCAACCGTCAGCGCACCTTCGCCACCGCGTGTTCTCTGGGTCGCTCTTCTCTGGACCCACCGACCTCCTCGCGGTTCTTCAAATGCACCTGGCCGTGCCTTGCCTCAGGCCCTTTGCACTGGCTGTTCCCTCAGCCCCGAACACTCAGGCCCTCCAGGTTCACATAGCTCTCCCTCATTTCACGTGGGTCCCTGTTCACGTGCTAGCCCTCAGAGAGGCCTTCGTGACCCCCCGACTGGCACTCTGAATCCATCACCGTCTATCCTTTGCCCCCTGCCGTACCTCACTAAACGCACGACCGATAAAACGGTTCCCTTCCCTTTCCTCAACTCAAATGTTCCACCAGGGCATGAGCCTTGTCTGCGTCTCACTGCCCAGGCTGGTAGGTCTCAACCAGGGTCACTCCACATTTGACAATGCCTGGAGTTTGGCTGTCACAACTGTCACAATGCCAGTGGTGCTTCCTACTGGCATCTGGTGGGTAGAAGCCAGGGAGGCTGCTAAACATCGTATGATGCACAGGACGGCCCCCCACAGAGAGTCGTCCAGTCCAAATGGCCGCAGTGTCAACGTTGAAGAATCCGGGCCTGGACACATTGCAGGGACCCAACAAATATTGGCTGAGCAAGGAAGTAAATGGCGGAGGGAAGGCATGAATGAACACCGAGGCTCGCGTCTCATGGAAACCTCTCTGCAGCCAGATACGAAAGTGTACATGTTATAGAGGTCCGTGTATATGCGGTTCAAGAACGCGCGAAAGTAAACAGTGCTGATGGAAATCAGAATAGTGGTTGTAGCTGGCACGGGGTTTGGCTCAAGGAAGGCAAGACGGGGCCCTCCGGAGGTGTGGGGAACAGTCTCTGTCAAAACCAACCGGATTAAAAATCCATGCATTTTGCTCCGTGTAAATTACATCCCACA
>NW_024420331.1:3175907-3181270 GCF_014898765.1 Herpailurus yagouaroundi
ACAGCCATTTTCAGAAACCACATTTCAGCAAGTTATCGGTGGCTGCCTGGGGAAGGGGGGGACCAGGGGAACGGGGATACGAAGGAGACTTGGTGTTTTCTGCCTAACCTTGATCCTGCTGGAAAGTCACTGTGCGTCCGTAACGTGGACGAGCCATTCAAAAATACTTCCGACGGTCTGTGAAGGAAAACCACCCCTGCCCTTAGAAAGGAAACTTTAGGGGCTCCTGGGTGGCGCAGTCGGTTAAGCGTCCGACTTCAGCCAGGTCACGATCTCGCGGTCCGTGAGTTCGAGCCCCGCGTCGGGCTCTGGGCTGATGGCTCAGAGCCTGGAGCCTGTTTCCGATTCTGTGTCTCCCTCTCTCTCTGCCCCTCCCCCGTTCATGCTCTGTCTCTCTCTGTCCCAAAAATAAATAAATGTTGAAAAAAAAAATTTTTTTAAAAAAAAGAAAGGAAACTTTATCTCTGCCGTCCACTGAAAAGGCGGTTAAGCAACGGTTTGATAACGCGGTCTTCCCCACAGCCGGCACGCAGGGTTTGCGGAGGAGGGACAGCGTGTGTGGAACAGACTGTCCCCAAGGGCGCCCATCGGTAGTGGGAAAACAGATAAGCCTCACCACTTGCTAAGTAACAGTGCTCGGCTCCATCGGGCGGGAAGGTGGAGGCGGGGGGGGGGGGGGAAGGGGGGGGGAACCTCTGGCCAGCAGGCCTCAGAGCCACCGGGGGCACCCGGAGCCCAGCTCCAAAATGCTCCCGCCGGGCCTCACCCCGTGACCCACTCAGTCAGCGCCCCCCACATGCCCAAGAGTCTACGTTTCTTTTCTATCTTGTTAAAAATGTTTTATTATGAACATTTTCCTTTTTTTATCTTTTTATTTATTTTAGAGAGGGGGAGAAGGGCAGAGGGAGAAAGAGAGAGAACCTTAAGCAGGCTCTGCCCTGAGCACGGAGCCTAATGCGGGGCTCGATCCCACCACCCTGGGATCATGACCTGGGCCGAAATCAAGAGTTGGACGCTCAACCGACTGAGCCACCCAGGTGCCCCTATTGTGAACATTTTCAAATACCCAGAACATTACCCAGAAGAGTCCAATGAATAGCAGCAAATTCAGTGTTTCCATTTGGCCAAATTTGCCTCACCTTTTTCTCTTCCCATTTAACTGAATCATTTACACATCAATTATTTTCTGGAACAGCGGTTCTCAAAGGGTGATCTGGGGACACCTTGGGGTCCCCAAAACACTTTAAGGGATCCATGCTATCAAAAATATTTTTATAATAATCTTACATTGTTATCTGCCTTTTCCCATTCTCATTCTCTTGCGAGTAGACAGAATTTTCCAGAGGCTACATGACGCGTGATATTGCGACGGACTGAATGTAGAAGCAGGTGTGAGAATTCACCTGTCTTGTATCTAGCCGTACGTTAAAGAGATCTCCAAAAATGGTTCAAAGAAATTGCTAAGTAACTTGTTGCTATCGTGACACTATGTCCCTAAATACCTCAGCACGCGTCACCAAAAAATAAGACTCTTCTACGTACACGTGTGTTGGTTATCTACAGCTGTGTAACAAAGACCCCAAAACGTGGTGGCGGGAAACAAGCCCGCGTCACCTCCCTGTTCGCGTCGGGAACCCCAGGGTGGCTTCGCTAGGTGCCTACCACACCACAAGATTATCACATCTAGCGACACTGACGGTAGTTTCCTTATATCGTCTAATGACCACTCACATAAACATAACCCGGGTGTCCCCGGGCGCCAATTACAGGTGTTTGTTCGGGCCGGGGCCCGAACGGGGGCCACGAGTTATATCTGGTCATTGTCATGGGCTGAATGCGTCCCCCCAGAATTCACATGTTGAAAGCTAACCCCCAATGTGATGGCATCAGGAGACGGGGCCGTAGGGAGAGGACCAGGTCCTGAAGGAGGAGCCTCGTGATGGGATCAGTGCCCTACGGAGAGACCCCAGCGAGCTACGCAGGCTCCTGCCACGGGCGGGGGCGGGAAGGTGGCCCCCGCAGCCCCGAAGAGGGCCCTCACCGGAACCGACCCTGCGGGCACTCTGGTCTGGGGCCGCCAGCCTCCAGGGCTGCAGGACGTAAACGGCTATTGTTGCTAAGCCACCTAGTCTGGCACTCTGACAGCAGAGGGCGCCGGGACAGTCACTCGGTCTCTTAAGTTTCGTTTGATGGTGAATACCCTCCTATTTCCAACTTCTTTCACGGCTGTGACTTGTGGGCTGTGACCTGTCGCAGAGGTGGGCGGGCCAAAGTGCCTGACGCCAATTTTGGGGGGGCCGGGAAGAACCGGCGAGAAGGCCGATGGCAAGGGGACGGGGAACAGCACAGTGCAGGCCGTTCTAAGTGTCCCACCCTGCCCCCACCACACTGGGCGCACGATGCAACGCCATGGCCATCACCACCAAGGCCATCACCGCATGCTGACTCCTGGGCGTTTCCCGGCCTGCTGACCGTCTGCCGTCCCTCTGATCCCCCCCGGGCCAAGGCGGCAGGACCAGCAAGTGCCGTGGGCCCCACGAGACGCTCTGATCCCCAGGCTTGGCGCGCCTGAGCACAGTGCCCCGAGGGGGCTCCGCGGTGGGCGAGACACCGCCACCGTCCTGCCACCCTCCCACGGCGCCACGCGCTGCCGCCACGAGGAAGGGTCGCGGCTGTGGGGCCTGCAGGCGCAGGGAGCCTCCCCGTCCCAGCTAGATTCCCGGCAACAGCTCGCTCACAAACAGGCCTCCCCTTCCGGACAGAAGCTCCTTCTGGAACCCACAACGTAAAAAAAAAAAAAAAAAAAAGCCTTCTCGTTGTATTTCCCAACATATACGACGTGACGAAAGGGAATTGGATCTCTGACGGAGGGCTTAGCACCAGACGACTCATAGGAAAACGAATTCTAGAATACCGGAGCCAGGGGACACGTGGCGGCGTCTAGAGACATTCTGGTCGTCACGACTTGGGGAGGCGCTACTGACAGCTAGTGAGTAGAGGCCTTGATGCGACCGAGCATTCTACAGGGCACGGGTGCCCCCCCCCAACAGACTGAGTCAGCCCCCAATGTCACCGCTGCTGAGGCGGAGGAACCCTGAGATCTACGTTTCTTGGTTACTTTGAAGAAGAGAAAATTGTGGCCCAAAGACACAAAGTAACGTGCCCAAGGTGCCACGGTCCGGAAGCTAGAAGAATCCAGGTCACAACTACATCCGTCTCTCTATCACCCGTTCGGCTCTATCTAGGGTTGGGCTGGGGGAGAAGGAAGGTGGAGGGCCCAAGGATCTTAACTCCCGTAGCCAACTTGAACCGAACGAAGGAAGCTGCAATAAAGAAGTTGCCGAATTACTGCAACAACACATCAGGGTGTCCAAACCCGGAACGAAAGGCCACATATAGGAAATTACACCAGATACAAAGATTAACTCGAACTAGATTAAAGACTCGAACATAAGACCTGACACCATAAAACTCCTATTAGAAAACACACGTGGGTGGGTGGGGGGGGGGGTGCCTGGGTGGTGCAGTCGGTTAAGCGTCCGACTTCGGCTCAGGTCATGATCTCACAGTTCGTGAGTTCGAGCCCCGTGTCGGGCGGGCTCTGTGCTGACAGCTCAGAGCCTGGAGCCTGCTTCGGATTCTGCATCTCCCTCTCTCTCTGCCCCTCCCCCACTCGCGCACTGTCTCTCTCTTTCAAATATAAATACACATTAAAAAAATGTTTTTAATTAAAAAAAAAAAAAAGAAAACACAGGCGGTAAGCTCCTGGACATAGGTCTTGGCGATGTTTTTTGGAATCTGACACAAGCAAAAGCAATTAAAGCAAAAATAACTAAGTGGGACTACAGCATATTAAAAAGGTCTGTACAGCAAAAGGATTCATTTATAAAATGAAAAGGCAACCTACTGAATGGGAGAAAACGTTTGCAAATCACATATCCGATAAAAGGCTAATATCCAAAAAATATAAAGAACTAATACAACTCAACAACAACAATAAAAAAAAAAAATCAGATCCAAAAATGGGCGGAAGATCGAAATAGACATTTTTCCAAAGAAGACATCCAGATGGCCAACGGGCACATGAAAAGACGCTCAACATCACTCATCATCAGTGAAATGCAAATCAAAACCACACCTAGGTAACACCACACACCTGTTAAAATGGCTATTAACAAAAGGACAAGAAATAACAAGTGATGGCGAAGATGTGGAGAAAAGGGAACCCTCACGCACAGTCGGTGGGAATGTCAGTGGTGCCCCCACTATGGAAAACAGTACGGAGGGTCCTCAAAACACTAAAAATAGAACTACCATATGATCCAGCAATCCTACTTCTGGGTATTTATCTGAAGGAAACAAAAACACGAACTCAAAAAAATATCTGCCCCCCTATGTTCACCGCAGCATCATTTACAGTAGCCAAAGCATGAAAGCAACCTAAGTGTCTGTCGATGGATAAATGGATAAAGAAATTGTGTTATATATTTACAGTGGAATATTATTCAGCCGTAAGAATGAAAGCTTGTCATTTGCAACATGGATGGACCCCGGGGGCATTATGCTAAAGAATGTAAGTCAAACAGAGAAAGATAAATACCTTCTGATCCCTCTTATATGTGGAATCCAATGGGGGGGGGGGAAGCTAGAGAACAGATTGATGGTTGCCAAAGGCAGGGGGACATGGTGGGAGAAGTAATTTTTTTTAATTGAAGCTTCAGACATGGTTGGATCCAGGGACTTGAAAATAATTAATGGCAAATAAAAGATCAGTTACCAGCGAGGTAATGAAAATTGCTAGCTGTCTCCTTGATAATGATTTCAGCTTGCAATGCGCGGCCAGATCCAATTCATCCTGGACTCCTGCACCAGCGAGAACTGCAGGGGCACCACAGATGGCTTAACCCCCTCTGGGGTGAGCAAGGGGGCTCCCACCAGGCCTTCGGGGCTTGTTCAATTACTAAACATTGACTGATTTATTAAACGCTAACTAAATATGCCCTGTATCAGGCCCAGAGCTAGAGATAAAGGAATGAACAGCACAGACACAAATGCCTGCCTTCATGGACTTCATATTCTAGCAGGGGGAAACACAATAGACAAGTCAATTCTTTAAAAATTTTAAAAGGGGGCGCCTGGGTGGCTCAGTGGGTTAAGCCGTCCCACTTCGGCTCAGGTCGTGCTCTCACCGTTCTGAGTTCCAGCCCCGACATCGGGCTCTGTGCTGACAGCTCGGAGCCTGAAGCCTGCCTCGGATTCTGTGTCTCCCTCTCTCTCTCTGCCCCTCCCCTCCCCTGCTTGATAGCGCGCTCTCTCTCTCTCTCTCTCTCTCTCTCTCTCTCAAAAATAAACGCTAAAAAAAA
>NW_024420331.1:3181670-3200222 GCF_014898765.1 Herpailurus yagouaroundi
GCAGTTATCTTCGGAGGCTGCAGCTCATTTTATTTATTCTGTTGCGTTTTCTTTTCTTGGATACCTTTATTTTTTAATCTACCGAAAACACCTGGCGGGGGGGGGGGATGCATTTCTGACATGTCCCCTTTCAACGCTGGAACCTTGCAAAATTCCGCAAAACGATTTATATTGCACATCTAGCTCTTTGAATTGCTAACCAAGAAGTTTCCACTCCATTCAAAGCCAAGGGGCTCTTGCTTTAAAAGAAATCAGGCTAAATCCTGAGGACAAACCCCTCTAAGGAGAATTAGTCAATGTGTCATGATTTATGAAGCACAATGGCAGCTGGAAAACAGTTGACAGTTATCTTGGACAAGCCCCTTCCTCTCCCTATAATGCACGTAGGCTGACGGTTCCAGATTCTTCGCTCTCCTGAGCGAGAGGCCCCGGTCTTCCCGTCTGGCCCCTGCCCACTTCCCCGGATGGGCACGCCAAGACCCGAGTCACGCGTGGGCCTGCGACACCCCCCCCCCCCCCGCCTCCGCCGCACCCCCGCCTGGCGCAGGCAGCAGCCGCAGCGGCCCAAGACCCCACTTTCGCTTTCCGGGGCGCCGACGGGCCGCACGCCTGCAGGCCGGGGCTCCGCCTGCAGAGTGGGCGCCGCGCGTCCCTTACCTGCAGTGCCGCATGGCGCGTCCGGCCGCCCACCTGCACAGCATCCTAGAGCATCCTTTCTTCAGCGCGACGGCTGCGAGCGCGGTGACGTCACCGGAGGCGGGTCCCACGCCGCCACGTGACGCCCTCGGGGCGAGGCGGGGAGAGGGTGGGGGGCGAGGAAGACCTGGAAGGCCCCGGAGGTGAGGAGCGGGGGACCGGGAAGCCCCGCTCCGGGGCCTCCCCTCTGGGCAGTTTGCTGGACGTGCGCAGTTTGCCTGGCCTTTCACCGGCTACGGGAAACAAACAGCACACAGGAGGAGAAACCCGAATGATTACAGGCTCCAAGCGTGTAATAGGATTTCAGAAGAGTTAGCAGTACAGGGATTAGTAACGACAGGGAACAACTAACTTAGTGTTTGAGTTTTAAGAGTCTTTATCAAATGCAACGGAAAAACCGATTTTGTGTAAATCAAAAGGGCAGTTGAAATACGAAGCGCACGGAAATACTTTGCACTGAGGTTCGCTGTTTGAAGTCATACCTCAAATACTTCCAATTTGAAGCATATTCATCCTGGAATATTACGTTAATTGCAGTGGTGAGTAAGGTTTTTGTCTACTGTCACTAGCATAACATTCTAATCCATATTAACGTGGATTTGCCAAATAAAAAAAATAAGGATACCGTATATTCATGCCACCTACCCGTGTTTTCTTAACTTTTCTGGCAAGGAATTTGATCTCTCAGACATGAAGGAGTGAATTCACAAGAACTCACTATTTCACGCTTTTTAATTTTTATCACATTCTGCAGAAAGTGAGTCATCTTACTATTACAGAAAATATGCACGATGTCAACAGTTCTCATTCACAACTCAAAACAGCCTTGCCTAGAAAGCCTTAGAAAAGTCCCAACGGTGATCATGTAAATTTGAAAGGGCATATTTCAAACTTGAGCAGTGAACATACCAAGTTTTCTTCTGCCAAACCATATAAACGGTTTTGAAATGTGGAAGGACAAAAGCAGGAACCGGTTTTACTTGTATCCCAGCTTCATATAGACTAGTTTATTTTCAATAGAGTTTAAATCGCAATTTCAAATTTCCCTTGTCCCCGTTGGGCCTCCCAAAGAGATGTGAAACATTGTTTTACAAGCAGATGAGAGTTACCTACTTGCTATTTATTCCGCAGGTTTCACGTCCTTCTATATTTAACCTGGGCCCTTTTACGGCCATTCCCTCCACAGTAACCAAATATCTGTTCAGAAGGTCAGTCTGTAATTTGGGAACAACCAGGGGCCCTTGCCCCTCACAACGATCTATTATTTTCAGCACCGGATTTTAAAACTCCACAAATGTGGCCGTGTGGTTTTCTAGGTCACTCCTCGCAAGCTTGTTTTTCTAGGTGATCAGTAACTCTTACCTTGGGCTTTCTGGTTCCTGAGATAGAAAGTTAAAAGGCTACCGAAATCCCCCGTTCCCGTGGGTGGAGGGTCTAACGGAGACAGAGTCTGACAGGCTCACTTTCCTGCCAGAGGCAAATGTCGATTTCAGCCCCAGGCGCCCAGGGCGGCCCCACCCCCACCCCCCACGGAGCCAGGCTCGGAGGTCACGTGCTGGGCCCAGCCACTCAGCCCGGCCCAGCCAGCTGGGTCACCTCTCCGGTCTGGAGGCCCGCCATGCCAAGCTCTGTCGCCTCCTACCCTCGGTGTGTGTCCCCGGCCGGCGAGAACCTCGCGTCCGGGACACAGGACGCTCTGCCCTGAGAAGCCGGCCTGCACAGGCTGCTGTGACAGAGTTCCAGGAATCGAGGGGACGTGGGGAGGGTCTATAAAATGCCCTCGTGCGGTCTGAAATGACATGCTCTGTGTTCCGGCTTGGCAGAAACGATTACAGCAAAGGCACCTTCCTCATTATGGGGCGATTTTTTTTTTTTTTTTTTTTGCCAATAGGTCAGTTTCACCTTCTCTTTCGGAGGGGATTGCTCAAGTGTAAGACACATTACAGCCAACGGGGCGGGTCAGAAAAGGCCTAAAATGGCCGTGTCAGTTTCCAACAGAATGAGATGACTTCTGTCAAAGGTTCAAAATAGCCGAAATAAAACCAGCGAATCCCTGGAGCACTCAAACCAGAACATGCTTCACAGTGGTGAGTTATAATGGTATAATTTTCAGTGGTTACCGGTCATAGCAACTTTGGGAAGCGGTGCACGTTTTGCTTATCCTTTCCAGAGACACAAGCAAGAAATGACCAGGTCCACTTAGCTTTGCCTGCCTGACTGGACCGGCTCTGTCTGCTCGGGGACCCTTCAAGGTTGGTCTTCATTTGTTTCTGATTTTAACAATTCCCCCGCTTTTGGTCATCCGTGAAGCAGGCTGAGAGTATGACCGGCCATAGGATCATGGTCTTGGTAGCCAGTCCAGAGGATCACACATTTCTGTTGCCATTGAGTCATCAGGCCAGAGGGCCCTGTAGTCACCATCTTCGTCATTCAGTCACGTGGTTATTGCTGATTTCCTCCAGTTGCCTGATCTTGTTGGATACCCTGTGGCACGGGACTGACTGCCCACAGGCACTTAAAAGCTTCAAGTGCATACAATATGATGATTGTAGGGAGAACAATAGCCAAGGATTGAAAAATTCCCCAGAGCCGAGATACCCAGGAGCCAAGGTTTCACCAACCAAATAAATCAACCGGGTTATAATCAGATTCAGGTTTTACCTTACTAAGTCAATTTGCCAAAAAAGTTTATTTACATAGGCATAACATGATGTATTAGCAAACACATATCCTCGTGATTTCCTAGGACAGGATGAACTTGATGTTGTATTTCAGGAGGCGGTGTCGCACGTGGGCTTCCCCCTGAATTAGGCGGCTATGTGATGTGGGCAATCAGATGATTTAATGAGAGGCATTTCTATGTTAACAAAAGAAAAACAAAGACCCACAGTTGAAGCAAATTAGAAGTTCCGTTTTCTAAATTGGGAGAGCAGTCGGCTGAGAACATTTCGAACTGTCGGATTCTAAGTATCTTCAGACAGAGTGCAAGCAGTGACAGTCAGGCAATCAGACAGACTTTCCTGTTTGTGGTGTGAATGTCCCTGGGGGTGGTTCTGAGTGGCCACCTGGCCACGGGCACAAAGATGGTCCACACCATCTGAAGCCCGTATCAAGTTGGCCAGCTTCAGCCTGCCTGGCTTCGGAGAAGGGGCAGGTTTAAGTTCACAGTGATTCCAAGTCAAAATAGTGGGAGAAAATTGGAAATGCTGGTCTAGAGAGTGGCAGCCAAATACTGGAGGAAGCTGGAACTCAGGATCCAGTCCAGTCCAGCTGGAACTCAGGATCTACTCAGGTAGAAAATAAGCCTCAAAGACGATCACCAGCACTCGAATCTAATAGCCACCAGGGTGTGTTACCGAAACATAATTTTCTCTCCATAATCATTTCCATTTCCATCCAAGACCAAGGAGGCAAGACCAATTTGTTTTGCAAATTAAGTGGAGTTTTAATAAACTCGGCCTGATTATTTACGTAAGCGCAGCAAGAATAGTGATTGATCATGTTCTTCCGGATCCTTTTAAATCCGCAAAACCAAACATGAAAGAACCAGCAATATTTTAAATGAAGTCATAAAAATTATAGTCATCTTCATGGATCCATTGGGTCTCTTGTAATTAATTCTTGTTGAGCTCGATCTTTTGTCGGTTTTATGAACTCATCACTTTTCCATGGAAGTTTTAGAAATTCTTACCCACTTCAGTATTATGATCTTAAAGTCATCAGAAACCTCTATTCTACAGAGTACTTATCAAGGTCTTTTTCATGAATCTCCTCAAAGATAAAGCATCTTTGCAGGAACATTGTTGCAAAAGCATCAGGATGAAACAAAAGACTTAAAAATCGGCAGTAGTTAAACATCAGATGAGAATTTATTATAATGCAATGGACAAGAAAATGTGGTCATTTCTGATATACAATATTTTAAGACAATCGCTGGAATTATCACTGATAACACTATGTCAGTACACCAGATTCCCAAGAACTTCATAGAATTTCTAGAACATTTATATCAATAACATCCATGTAAATATTTCCTAAAAAAGTTTAGCATCACTTGTTACTTGATAATGCTTCCCATGAAATGTAACATAACATTAAAGTGTTAGTTGAAAAAATAACTTAGCTTTTTAAATAAAGAAGACCCCGTTTGCATACGTAACCTGATGAAGTCAAAACATCAAACCTTTGTTTTCTAGGCGGATTACATTAAAGGTAAAGAAAAACCTTTGTTTGCAATTTCTTACCAAGAGCAGACCCATAATCGAAGAAAACTTTGTCCTTCTAACAGAGAGGAAACCAAATTCTAATTTTGCACCATTATACTTTGGATGTTAAAATTCTTCCTTTGGGGCACCAGGGATCCCATGGTTCATGAGTTCAAGCCCCACATGGGGCTCACTGCTGTGAGTGGGGAGCCTGCTTTGTATCCTCTGCCCCATCCCCTCTGCCCCTCCCCTGCTCGTGTGCGCTCTCTCTCTCTTTCTCTCTCTCTCCAAAATAAACATTTAAAAAATAAAAAATAAAAGTAGTCCTTTTTTTTTTTCTTTTTAACTTAAATAAATCCATTTTAATCTTGGTCTGCTTGGCCACACATAAGATTCCTTTCTCAAGATCCCTTTTCCACAAGCCTTCAACTTTGTATATCTATTTGCATTTAGTCCTATCTTTTCTCTTTCTTATTCTGGAACAGTGATTTTACTTTAGGATAAAATTACTTTCTTTTTCTTCCTTACGAAAAATGCATCTCCATCCCTCATATCATCTTTTAGCCAAAACACACATCCTGCTTTTCATATCCAGCCATTTTCTTTCACCCTTCTTATTTCTAGTAGTTTCGTAAAACAAAAAACAAGCAAACAAAAGCCTCTTTCTTCTGACAACTTCACCTTTATTCGTTCAAATGTTGTTTTCTCAATTTCAAAAAATTACAAAGCTTATCTAGAAACGAATCGGCACAAAGCTGTCGCCACAGAACAATTACAGATTCGCTCGTAGACAATAGCATATAATACAGCGGAAATACACCATACGCTTTTTGAAATTTACGGTATGACATTCACTCGCATCTCCAGGCTCAGCCTGACATTGCCCTGGGAGACCGGGGATGATACAACAGGCAGGGCCACCAGGGTCCCCACATCGTTGCTGAAGACGGTCGCCCTAAGCTGACCAGGCAGAATAAAAATTCAAAAGACCGGACAGCAAGGTCGAAACTGGCTGTAAAGAGCTGGGAAGCCGCCACCAGATTTCCCAGCCTTGCAAATAGTTAAAAGAAATGGGGCAAATGCTTTTAAATACTTTTTTTCTTCTTTCTTTTCCCTTTTGTTCTTCTTTCTCCTTTTCTTTTTTTTTCTTTTTCTCAAGGGTGGTTGTTCTCCTAAGGGCCTTTCCAGCTGGCCACACAGACCCTTCCGATGCTCAAAATTTGCTGTGGAAAAAAAAAAAAAAAAAAAAAAACCCAGTGGCTTTCCAACATGTTGGAGAATTCCACAGCAAGAAACAGAGTGAATAGTATGGCCCTGCACATACTCACACATATAAAACCATAGAAGTGACTGAAAGAAAAGTTTAATAAACTGACACACGTTTCCCATTTTTAGTATATGCCACGCACGCACTCTATAAAGGATGGATAAAATTGAAGATCCATATTTTCCATTTATCTAGACATAAGTAGATCATACGCATATTTTCTGTGCACAGGAAGGCTAACGTTCACTCACCGAGGGTCTGTGAGCGCAGTTTGGGAAACTGGAAGTTTCGGTAAATCCGGGCGCAGTAGGAAGAAGCTGACGGGCCTCTCACCTCCCCAGGGGGCCGCCTGCTGCACCTGCGTTGTTTGCCTGGAGCCCGTGCAGGCTTTGTACCGAGTTACCTGCCGCGTCTTCTTCTGGTTCGTTCGCAGCCCTTCCTCCCATTTTTTAAACTATTTGTAATCTTTGCTTTCCAGGGCAAACCAGGAAGCAGGCGACTGCGCGCTATCGTATGTTAGCATCCTGTGGTAGATTAACAAACTGATAAATACATTGCAAGATTATTGGAAGGGTCTTCTAATAATTTTTTTCCATGTGGCGTCAAACATGTTTATTGATAGACCCAAATATTTGCTCCTCTCTGTAAAAATTAAAAAGTAGATAAACTTCTGCTTAGCATTTAATGTTCATCTGATTTGGAAATGAGTTAGATATTCACTGAAGAGCCATTATTTGGTTTAATTTAGCATAAACTTTGACCGTATTTACACATACTTAAATGACTTCTTTTTAACGATGATGCTCGGATTAGACATCAAATGGTTAGCCATTATCTTATTTATTGTTTTGCTGTTGACAAATTTCGAAGACATGCTTGCTTTTATTAAACCAGCAAATTTAAATGAATTTTTATTTATCAAAGATTATCCCAGATCATGTGAACTTGAAACAAACATTTGGCTTACTTTCTACAATTTCTAAGAGTATACTTGATTTCTGTAAACACTCAGTTTTCTTTAAGCCAATTAAATAGAGCTCTTTGCAAATTAGTTTTGGCAATACTCATAGAAAAATGTCACACGTTATGACACATATACACAGACATACAGACACACAGACATGGAAAATACAGACACAGAGCTCTTACAGCCTTTGTTTAAAAATTTTTAGCCATGTCCCAGGTACAAAACTCAAAAATAAAAATGGTTAGATCCAAAATGTGTTTCCCGGCAGATACAGTAAAAGTTACATGCTCAGGTGGCCAAAGTTTTTCTAAAGATTTTTATTTGCATGCTGTAAGGATCCTTTCAGAACTGTGTTTGAAATGAATTTGTCTTTGAGAAGCTTCTCCTCCTCTCCCCACCCAGTCTCCCATTTTGTGACTTTTTTGAGACTTTCAGACCCGGAAGATTCTTTCTCGCACTTCTCTTGGGCTTCAAGGTCCACGTGAAACCGTGAAAACCGTATCTACAAAGCTCACCGCCTCTACATGGTGCCGGGTCGGCCCAGTCCACGGGAAACGGCCAGGACGAGCCAGGGCACATGTCGGCCGGGGCGAGAAGTGGCGGGGCCCACACAGGAGAGGAGGGACGGCGGGACGCTCCTTTGTGTTTAAGGACCGGTCGGCGCACACGGGGGATGGTGGATGGACAGGAAAGACCGGAGCGAGCGTGCCCTCTGGGCTGGGCGCGGGGCAGTGCACCTGCTCCGCGCGTGTTTCTGCTTCGCAGGCACGGCTGAACTTCACCGTGGCTCAAGCTGCGGTTCAGGGCAGGCTGCCCCACAAATATGCCACTTTGGCACATTGATTGTTTCGAATTCAAGTCGCATAAGAAGCAGCCCGTGCAAGGACACTCTGGCCTGCCGTGTGCCCTGGGAGCAGGACATAAATCTCCCGTGAAGGCGCCCGCCCCGAACCCGGAGGAAGGGAGACGTCCTTCCTGCCGGAGATGGGGGTCCAAGGCCAGAGGGCTGTGGAAACAAACCTGTTACTTCTCACTAATTTGCTACCCCAAGCCCGGACTTTCGTCAATTCTTCACAGATTTGTGGCTTCTTTGTCTACAAGGTATAAAAGCTGCTTGCTGTGGTCACTTCTTGGCATCTCCTATTCCTCTGGGCTCCCGTATGTACAAAATTACATTTGTTTTTCTCCTGTTAATCTGTCTTATGTCCATTTAATTATTGGACTAGCCAAAGAACCCAGAAGGGAAGAGGGGAAAGTTTTCTGCCCCTACAATACAATATATTTGTATCTACATGGATACCTTTGTATCTGAACACAGAAAACAATTAGGTAGCAAATTCGCTGAAGTATCAATCGTATTTCACTGGTTAGTGGGATTGGGGGTGTTTTACATTTTTCTTCTTTTTAGCTTAGTTACATTATCTATCTATCTATATATATATATTTTTTACAATTAATGTGTATTAGTCTTGAAACAAGAAACAGTTATCGCTTGTTTTCTTAAAAGCACCATGGCAGACAGGATCATGGAATGAACATTTGTGGCTGTTTTGTTTTTTTTGTTTTTCTTTTTTTTGTGGCTGCTTTTCAATGCCGATCTTATTACTTGAAGATTCTCAAATCTTAACTGCAAAACCCTGGGAGAACAGTTCCTGGTCGTCCTAGATTATTCTGCTCATAAACATCTTTAGGAAAAGCGGCCGCCAGCCCCAAACCGGTGTTGATGTTTAATCGTCTGTCGGTCAGTCTCACTTTCTCTGCCACGCCAATTCCCTTCCTGTTGTGCCCCGTGTGGAGACAGAAAGTGAGCCGTGACCGTCTTTCGTGCAACGATCCTTCAGACTTTGAGCTTTAATCGCTCCTTACAGGTGCCTTCCATATTCTTCGCAGATTCCTGCTCTGTTTCCCTTTGAAGCCGTGACGTTTTTCCGCGGCTGGGCCATGCTTGGCCGCGACAGCTCTGGGGGAGGATGCTGCTGGCATCTGGCCAGTGGCTGCAGGCGAGGGATGCTGCCTGGCCTCCCACGGCGCGCGGGGCGCCCCCAGCAGAGCACCGGGAGGACAGAGCTGGAGGAACCCTCGTTTACAATTACTCGCGAATGGGGCGCCTGGGTGGCTCAGTCGGTTAAGCGGCCGACTCCGGCTCAGGTCATGATCTCGCGGTCCGTGAGTTCGAGCCCCGCGTCGGGCTCTGTGCTGACAGCTCAGAGCCTGGAGCCTGTCTCCGATTCTGTGTCTCCCTCTCTCTGACCCTCCCCCATTCATGCTCTGTCTCTGTCTCAAAAAGAAATAAACGTCAAAAAAAATTAAAAAAGAAAATAAAATTACTCGCGAAGTATAATTTGATGCCAAAAATGTTCCGTTTTCCAGCCCCTTTTCAGAGTTCACCACGGTATATACAGCGTGCTGGAAACTCTGCTTCATTTAGAATGCCTCCAACGTAGGACTTCCGGCAGGTGGCGCGTACAGGAGAGAACCTGGCGGCTGGGACACAGAGGTGGCAGGAAGCTTTCAGAGACGAGGAAGTGCATTCACGGCCTGCTAGAAAGCCGTTTGCAAGCCCCCTTGCATCAAAGCCCTGACGTCAGTCTCCCGCTCCCCCGGCTGGCGTGCCCTGTGGTCGGGCCCGGTCCTCCTGGCTTCTCACCCGGGGCACCGCGCTGGCTCCCTGAGACTCTCCACGGAGCGAAATCATTTGCTCACATTCGCCTCGAGCTCCTGCAGGAAGAGAAGGGAGCTGGGTTGACCTGTCTTTGAGAGCACACTCCCTGGGGTGCAGGGGTAGACCAGAAGCAAAACCGTCTCCCGATATTCTCAAGCAAAGACCAGCACCTCTTATCATACACCATCTTGAGGTACTACGGGGCCAGCTCACGGTATCGCCGTCTGCGCTCTTTTGCCAAGCCTCCACAGGCCTTGATTTTCCCTTCTGGAAAGCGGGCCGCAGTGGTAGGCGGTAATAAATAGCCACCACCTGAAGGCACGGTGAGACTTACGTGAGGGGTCCGGAAGGAGCAAGCTGGGGCCTGAGACGCAAGGAGAAGCGTCCACCCGTATATATGCTTATCAAAATAGCCCCCAACACTTTCAGCCAAGTGGAAAAAGTTCATAGAGCCTGTATAACCAAACACGCACACCCACAAAGCCCCACGCGGCCCAATTTCTTCACACACCATGGTCGATCCCCATAAACCCAGGCTGCAGAGGCGAGCGGGGCGCGTTAGTCCTGGCTGCTCGGAAGTGACTATTCCCCTTGCACGATAATGCCGGGTCGTCAAACACACGGCAGCCTGTTTTTATTTTTCAGTGTGCGATTTCGCCCATTGTGAATTTTTGCATTAATTTTGATTTTTATGAATATTATCTTGATCACCGACTTTTTTGGTGCCCACTTAAATTTTGCACCCAAGGCAAGTCCCTGCCTCACCTCCTCCAAATTCCGGCCCTGAGTCCCTGGCAAACTCCTCTGTAAATGGTGGGTCTGATAAAACCTGGAGCTCAGGACCTCGTTTCAGCTGCCTTTATGTCCTGAGCTCCTGTGCATCTGAACGCATTCTCCAGATGGACGAATCAATGAATGTGTCCCCCACACCGAGCGTGGTGCGACGCAGGTGGCCAACGTCATAGAGACGAGAGGGAGAAGCGACTGGTGGAGACTAAGTATATGCAATCCAGCCTCGCCCAGGCATTCTGAGCTGTGCTCCGAGATCACGATGGACATCCAAAAGCTGCGAAGGTGGGGCCATCTCACCCCCACATCTATCGAAAGGGACAGCCTTGAATGATGTGACAAGCAGCAGCTTCGCAAGCCCAGGAAGTTGTCATTCGAGGAAGCCCATCCCGGGCGGCGCTGAGGGCTAAGAGAACCCTCCCCACCCCCCACCCCCCACCCCAGAAGCCACGATCCTGTTTTCCTCTCTGACAACGAACACCGTGCAGCCTGCGGCGCGTCCTTTCTCTCTTTGGGTGCCAGGAAGCTCAGACTGTGCTAAGACAGTTCAGTGGGACCGGGCCCTCACAGCTGCGTGTGCACAGCGGTGTGCTGGCCGAGGTCGAACAGCGCAGCTCTCTGGGGGCAGAGATGGGGTGGGGGTGGGGAGCCTTGGTTGGTGGCCTTTGCAGATGCCCGCGTGCGAGCTCTCCCGCCATGGCTGGTTGCCAGCTCACTAGCCGCGCACTTGGAAAATGACCGAGTATCTGCGCCGTACGTAAGCCGGCAATACAAGTGAACCGTTTTATTGCACCTGGGGAAGGGACAGCTCTTCTCGCCCGGCACGCGTTCTTGGAGGAAAGCTGTGCCTCGTCCGAGCGCTTTAGATCAGATACGGGATTTTTATCAAACCGTACTGCTCCAGTACGGTAGCCACTGGCCACCGGGGGCTGTTTACAGTGAAATTAACTGAAATCCGTCAAATCTAGAAGTCAGTTCCTCCGTCACACTAGCCACGTGTCGAGGGCCCGAGAGCCACACAGGGCAGGTACAGAACAATTTCATCATCAGTTCTATCATGTGCTACAAAGCATTTCTTTTCAACTAATTCCATTGCAATGAAACAATTTGTGTTTATTGCCCAGGGGATTCTGCCTGTAATTGCAGCGTAGGAGAAGCAATCTGGCCAGAGTGTCTGTTCGCGGGGAGCGCGGAAAACACGGATTCCAGAAGGCTCCGTGCCTCTAGCCACAGGTCCCAGGCAAGATGTTTCCAAATGCCGCAGGATGTGCACCGTCTGCCTTTGCACGTCCCTAGAGGCCCGCAAACCTTGTTCCAGAGCAGGGGAACGGACCCTTTAAAGATAAGCGCTTCTGGGCTCGGCTGAATAATGACACCCCCCCCCCAAACATATTAACACTCTAATTCCACGTGTCACCTCACATGGCAAGAGGAGCTTGGCGCCTGTGATTAGGTTACTGCTCCTGAGGTGGGAGATGACCCAGGCTTGGGGTGGGGCGGGAGGGGTCCAACGTCATCACATCCTTATAAGAGGGAGACGGAAGGGTCGGAGTCAGAGAAGGCCATGTGCCCACAGAAGCGGAAGTCAGAGCCACACAGTTGCTGGCCTGGAAGAGCGGGGGAGGGGCCGGGAGCCAACAGATACACGTGGCCTCTAGAAGCAGAAAAAGCAAGGACATAGATTCTTTCCTAGAGCCTTCAGAAGGAATGCAGCCTTTAGACTTCCAACTTCCATCCAGAACTGTGCAAGAATAAACCCGCGCTGTTTTAGCCACTGAGTTTAGGGTCATCTGTTACGGCAGCGAGAGGTACCTAACAGAGCCTTGACTCGTTGATTCACCCGGTTCATACTGATCGAGCACCCAGTGTGCGCCCCACACTGCGAGGCCCAAGGGCCAGCAATGCTTTGGAGTGACCCGGTGCCTCTGCCCTCAGAGTTTACAGTCTTTGGCGAGAAAGCCACGGAAGGAGACTTTGTATAGCCGCCAGCGCTCAACGAGAGAAGTGCTGGGTGACGGGGAAACACGCTGTTCGGGGCCAAAGCGTGTGCCCTCAAATTCGTATGCGGAAGCCCCACCCCCAGGACCTTAGATGTGAGTGTGTTTGGAGATAGGGTCTTCGGAGTGGTGATTAAATTCAAATGAGGTCATCGGGTTGAGCCCTCACCCAGTGACCGGTGTCTTTATGAGAAGAGGAAGGCAGCCGGCCGCAGGCACCAAGGGACGGCCACGGGAAGATGTGCCAAGAGGACGGTCGTCTGTGAGCCGAGGAGGGAGAAGAACCCAACCCTGCTGGCCCCTTGATCTTGGACTTCCAGTGTCCAGAACGGTGAGAAAATTAATTTGTGTTGTTTAAGCCCCCTGGTCTAATACATAAGGTAGAGGGACTAAATTTATTCATGGGTGGACACCACTTCCCGCCTCCTTGAGAAAGCAGCTGGTTAGCCTAGCAAAGGATGAGCGGGGTCACACAGCAGCTGGGGGGACACAGGAGGACGATGGGCCAGAGGGAGGATGGGGTGTGTCCCAAGGCATCAGGAGGGGGCGCTTTATGCCACAGGACCTGGAGCAAATTTGGTTTGGCCACAGTAATGTTAACAAATTTATCATTATTATTATTATTACATATTTTAGAGAGAGAGAGAGTATGAGTGTGGGGGGAGGGGCAGAGGGAAAGAGAGAGAGAAAATCATAAGCAGGCTCCACACTTAGCGCGGAGCCCGACACAGGGCTCAATCCCACGACCCCGGGATCATGACCTGAGCCCAAATCAAGAGTTGGACACTCAACTGACTGAGCCACCCAGGCGTCCCTAAACGCTTTTTTAAAAAATTATTTTTAAAAAGAGAATAAAAAAACACGCGGATATCCCTACAGATAACGAAAACGCGCCAGGAAGACGCGCTCACGAAACAGATGCAAAGCGTCATCTGAAGATTTCAGTGTGAGAGAAAAAAGGAAGAGAAACGCTATCTGAGAGAACAGCATGCACTCGAAGTAGACAAACTCAGAAATGAAAGGGGAGGACTCAGCAAAGAATCAGAAACACGAGGGAGAGAACAGGAGGAACACAATAATGATAAATGCAAAACACAGTATTTTAAATATTAAAAGGGAAAGAGAAATACTAAAAATCACAAAGAAATGCGGAGCTGAAAGGGTTTTGAGAGAAAGTGACAAACATAAAAAATAGGCCAGGAAGAGCCAACAGCCAAATGAAAGCAGGAGACCTGGACAGATACTGGAAAGTGACATTAAAGAAAACCGTCAGGGGACCTGAGTGGCGCAGTCGGTTAAGCGGTTAAGCGTCTGACTTCCGCTCAGGTCACGATCTCACAGTTCATGAGTCCGAGCCCCACATCCGGCTCTGCTCTGACAGCTCGAAGCCTGGAGCCTGCTTCAGATTCTGTGTCTCCCTCCCTCTCTCTCTCTCTCTCTCTCTCTCTCTCTCTCTGCCCCTCCTCTGCTTGTGCTTTGTCTCTCTCAAAAATAAATAAACATTTAGGGGCGCCTGGGTGGCTCAGTCAGTTGAGTGTCTGACTTTGGCTCAGGTCATGATCTCGCAGTTCGTGAGTTCAAGCCCCGCGTCGAGCTCTGTGCTGACAGCTCAGAGCCTGGAGCCTGCTTCGCATTCTGTGTCTCCTCCTCTCTCTGCCCCTTCCCCACTCATGCTCTGTCTCTCAAAAATGAATAAATGTTAAAAAAAATTTTTTTAAAAAAGGAAAAAAAATAAACATTAAAAAAAAAGAAAACTGTCATATAAAGACGTGAAACTATATCGACAGGGCACACAGAAATCGAGAAACTCGTAAAAAAAAAGAGCCAGCACCAAGAAAGAAGGTGGGAAAGACTTTGGATTTAAATAAGAAAAATCCTCTGAGTATCAGGGGGTGTGGGGGGGGGGAGACCAAGTCACTTGTAGGAAAATGGAAATCAGTTTCTCATGCAAGTTCGAGAGCATTCCTTCATGCCAGAGGACAATGGAGTGCCACGTTTAGGGTACTCAAGGGAGGAAAAGGTGAGGCAGGGATTTTATATCCACCAGCCTGCAGGAGCTCAGAGAATATTGTTCCCACAAACCCTTCTAGAAGAATCTGCCCAGAACAAGCTGCAGACAACCAGAAGGAGAGCAGGCAACAGGAGCACTGATGGTGACCTATATATGCATTTACTTGTAGAGCGATGACAAAATGCTTATACGAGACAGAAGACAGGATGTAGGGGTCAGGGCCGCCCCTACAACGGGAACACTGGTGGCTATGAGAAAATGGGGCGGACGGGGAAGGGTTAGAGGAAGGCCAGTAGGCTTGTTGGTGGACTTCTAGTGATACTACCTCAAATCGGACCTCGGGAAAAAGGAAAAAGGGGGGTTACTTGCTAAATTCAACACTGTCCATAGTAGGAAACCAACAGATACCAACCACAAAAAGAGAGGCAACTACAAGGACGATATCAAGACATTAATATAAGGAAACCATTAGAATAAAACATCGGGGCACCTGGGTGGTTCAGTCGGTTGAGCGTCCGGCTTCGGCTCAGGTCGTGATCTCACAGCTTGTGGGTTCGAGCCCGGCGTCGGGCTCTGTGCTGACAGCTCGGAGCCTGGAGCCTGCTTGGGATTCTGTGCCTCCCTCTCTCTCTCTGCCCCTCCCCTGCTCATGCTCTCTCTCTCTCAAAAATGAATAAACATTAAAAAAATAATTAAAAAAATAAAAAGCCCTCCAGCTAGTAGAAGATCATTTTTAAAAAATGATGGAAATGAGATCAGAGAGCAATAAATAATATTAATAATGTAAATAGCCCATCATAATTCACGTAAAAAGGTTAACACATTTTTAGAGTATCTCACAAAGCAGAACGTAACAGTCTCCGTGGAGACATATGCAGCTGAAACAAAACGACTGAAATAAATGATTACAAGGAAAGCCCAAACACAATGAGAGGATCACATTCATAATATCGGGGAAGGTGGACTTTCTGGCACAAAGCGTTCGGAGAGACGAAGGCCATTTCACGGTGCGCAAGGTTACACAACGCACGACGAAGGCTTTGAGAGTCACTAACGTTTTTGTGCCCAATAACAAGCAACAGCTTTCAGGAGAAACTACCGGACGTGGAATATTTAACGATCTTCAAGATGAAATGTACAGTGGGCCACAAATCCGGTGACTGGTGTCCTTTTAAGAGAAAGGAGAGGGAATCTGTTGACACGTGAAGACGGCGCAGAGCTTGGAGGGACGCGGCCACAAGCCCAGGGCCACCTGGAGCTACCAAAAGCCGAAAGAGGGAGGAGGGCTCCTCCCCGAGAGCCTCCAGAAGGAGTGGGGCCCTGTCCGCACTTGGATCTCAGACTTCGGGCCTCTAGATCTGTGAGGTAACAAGATTTCTGTTGTTTGAAGCCACCTGGTTTGTGGTAATGTATTATGGGAGTCCTAGGAAATGAACATCAAATGTATGCAAGTATAAATCAATCAGCCAATTTCTAAACCCTAACTATACAGAATGTGCTGCTTGTCATGGAACATTCATAAAAAGTGACTATCACAGGCCACAAAGAAAACCTGAATACATTCCGAAAAATAAAAATAACACAAACAAGATTTCTCTACTTTGCCACGAAAGTAGAAATGAACAAAAATCTGTTAAGACCCTCGTATCTGGATTTTTTTTTAATAGAGCAGGCCAGAGGTGGTTTTTTTTTTTAATTGCTTTTAGGTTTTATTTATTTATTTTGAGAGAGAGAGAAAGAGAGCAAGTGAGGAAGGGGCAGAGAGAGAGGGTGAGAGAGAATCCCAAGTAGGCTCCGTGCTGTCAGCACACGGCTCGATGCGGGGCTCGAACTCATGAACCATGAGACCATGACCTGAGCTGAAATCAAGAGTCAGATGCTTAACTGACAGAGCCACCCAGGCGCCCCTCCAGAAAGACGTTTTAAAGACGTGTTAATAATGCTTTGGGGTCAGAGCGGACATACAAAGTGAAATTCTAGAATTTCTTAGTTATAATGATAATGAAAACTCAACAGATGAGTTGACAAGAGAAAACATAGAGCACTAAATTGGTTTAGCCCTATACAATTTCAAATAAACACACCCAACTCAAACAACTACCCAAACGAGGCAACTAAGGAAGATACAAGAATACAAAGGATCCATAAAAACGAAAGCAATATTTCATGAGTTGTAAGACAGAAAAACAATAGAATAAGGGGGAAAGAACAGTTGAAAGGAAGGAACCGCTAAACATTGTGCCGTGTGCTCTTGACAAATAAAAGGGAAAACATGCGAAATGGATCATTTTTAAGAAAAATACAACTTAACCAAAACTGACTTCAAGAGACAGGTCTAAAGAGCTCAATTGCCATAGAGGAAGTAGAGAAGTGATTTAAAGAGCTCCCCTGTGATTTAAAAAAAAGAAAAAGAAAAAGAAAAAGAAACAGAATGCACCCAAATGGTTCCCCAGCAGAATTCTTTCAAACTTACCATCTCGGAGCCAAGAAAAAGAAGAAAAACTTCCACATTTTCTTTAGAAACTATAGTATTGACCCTCCACGCGGCCAAGACTGCACTAAAAAAAGAAATTAGTGTAGCAATGCAAAAATCATAAATATAATACTAACAAACCAACTCCAAAGCACATTAATGCTTATATGTCATGGCCAAATGGAATTTATTTTACAAAACGTCTCTAATAGGAAACCCAGGAATGTAATCAATCATTCTTAGAGCTTAGGAAAATGATACGATCATTTCCATAGGTGGAGAAAAGGAATTAGAAAAACCCAATACCTATTCATGTCGAAAATACTCAAGAAAATAGAAATCGATGGGCTCATCCTTGACATCAAAGCGTGCGTGTGTGAAATTCATCTCCTGAAGCCAACATTTTATTTAATGGGGAAACGCTAGCTTTTCCAGTGAGGTCTGAGAAAAAGGTCTATAGCCTTGTATGTAGAGTATTTATCTTATCCTTATTTTCTGTCTTTATCCATGTTAAGACAGACTATAAAAATAGGCCAAAACCTATCAAAAAAACATCTAAAATATAAACGAGTAAAACTGTAAAGCCTTCCTGAAAGACACAATATTAGTTTTGCACAAATGGAAATACGTAACACATTGTTGGATAAGACGATTCAACACCATAAAGATGTCAGCTTTCCCTCATCTGTAAATTTAATGCGATCCTGGTTAATGATTCCATCATTTCCCTCCACTCCGGGGGCTAGACAAGTTGATTATAAAATCCATTTGGAGGGGCGCCTGGGTGGCGCAGTCGGTTAAGCGTCCGACTTCAGCCAGGTCACGATCTCGCGGTCCGTGAGTTCGAGCCCCGCGTCGGGCTCTGGGCTGATGGCTCAGAGCCTGGAGCCTGTTTCCGATTCTGTGTCTCCCTCTCTCTCTGCCCCTCGCCCGTTCATGCTCTGTCTCTCTCTGTCCCAAAAATAAATAAACGTTGAAAAAAAAAATTAAAAAAAAAATCCATTTGGAAGCACAACTAAGCAAGGATCGCTGAGAAAATGCTGAGAAAGAGAGAGAGGGAGAGAGGGAGGGAGGAAGGAAAAGAGGAAGGAAAGAAAGAGAAAGAAAGAGAGTCAGCCCTAACACAATAAAACAGATCAAAAAGCTTCTATAATGAAGGCAGTCTCCAACACACTTAGACTCTGCTGAGGTATTACTTCTCATCTCTGCAAGTGGCAACCGCTCGCAAGGTGACACCATGCTATTGGTGACGGTGTGGGGAAACTGTCGCATACAGGGCCGGTGAGAACACGAAATGGCACAGCCCCCAGCAGAGAAATGAGGTGGCACCCCGCAAAATCCCAGACGCATTGACCCTGTGAGCCGCAGCTCCCGCTTCGGACCGATCCCACCGAAACCCTGGCAAAAATACGAAAAGATGTCTGCAGAAGGCTTTTTCGTTGCGGGGTTATTTTTAACAGCAGCAGGCTAGAAACCCCGGGGGGG
>NW_024420331.1:3200322-3205755 GCF_014898765.1 Herpailurus yagouaroundi
CCCAGATGGTAGTGGGTCGAACGGTGGCCCTCTTTAACCTGTGAACACGACCCTGTTTGGAAAAATGAGTCTTTGCAAAGGTAATTAAAGATCTTGAGTTGAGATCATCTAGGATTCGCCGGTGGGTCCTAAATGCAAGGACATGTGTTCTGAGAAGAGACAGAAGAGGAACAGAGAGGGTGATGAAGATGGGGGGGAGGGGTTGACTGGGGGCGTGGCTCTACCACCAGGAACCCAAGAATGCCAGGGTTGCAGGCAGACCCCAGATGCTCCCCGACCCCTCCCAGATGCTGGAAGAGGCAGGGAGGATCCTCCCCCAGAGCCTTCAGAGGGTGCCCAGCCCTGCCGACTCCTTGATCGCAGACTTCTGGACTCTAGAACTATGAGAGAATAGATTTCTGGTTTTTTTTATGTTTTATTTTATTTTTGGGGGGGGAGGGGCAGAGAGAGAGAGAGAGAGAGAGAGAGACAGAATGCGAAGCAGGCTCCAGGCTCTGAGCTGTCAGCACAGAGCCCGATGCGGGGCTCGAACTCACGAACACTGAGATCATGACCTGAGTCAAAGTTGGAGGCTTAACCGACTGAGCCACGAAGTTTGGTGTAAATTGTTACAGCAGCCAATACAGACGTTGGTGACCTCTGAGGTACATTTGTAAGTGCGAAATGCCAGGCGGAGAAAAGTGTGTTTGGTGTGCTACCGTTTATCGGAGAGAGGAGTGAACACAAACACAGATGTGGACGTATTTGTGTATATGCATATATTCACACGTATATATGTGTGCAGCCTGCGTATATGCCTGTGTATGCACTTACATATGCCTATGTATCTGCTTATACTAAAAACTGAACAATGCAGGAAAAGGCAGTATTTCCTAAATGGTGACCCCTAAGGAGAGGGAAAAAAATAGGGTAGAGGCAAGAGTAAAAACAACTCCTTTGAATACACCTTGTTTGTCTTTGGAATCGTGTCAATATCTTACATAACTAGAAAATAAAATTGAGGAGCGCCTGGGTGGCTCCGTCGGTTGAGCGTCCGACTTGGGCTCAGGTCATGATCTCATGGCTTGTGGGTTCGAGCCCCGCGTCGGGCTCTGTGCTGACAGCTCACAGCCGGGAGCCTGCTTCGGATTCCTTGTCTCCTTCTCTCTCTGCCCCTCCCCCTGCTCGTGCTCTGTCTCTCTCTCTCTCAAACATAAATAAACGCAAAAAGAATTTTTTTTAAGAAATAAAAATAATAAAATAAAATAAAAATGCAAAGTCCAAAATAAAGCGAAACACACGTGCCCAGCTGATAGTCACGTAGGATGGAAAGATTCCAAGTTACTTTAAAACACGGTCAATTTGAATACATATTCCTAGTGAGGTACACCTTAAAATAACTGGGGGAAAAATGCCAGTTTCTAGTTACTTATATTATTGGTGGTCGTGTTGGTTCCGTTATTCTGAAACTGTGGTGTGTGTACGATACAGGACAAAGAGAAGGAGTAATTACGTGATATTTTCTCATCCCTTTATCCTGAAAAAAAAAAAAAGAAAGAAAGAAAGAAAATATTGCCTACCTATTTAAAAGGCCTAAAAACAATGACCAGCCCAGTATCGGTAAGTGCCTCTAGCACCAAGAGACCCAACCCTCCATGGAGAAATGACCATTTCCGGGTCACGCGGGATAGCAAGGGAGCCAGCTAAGGCTGTTCCCCAAAACCAAAAAGGACCCAGGAGCCAACCAGGCAAGGTCCCCCCGCCAAAGACAGGGGAATTTAAGCATCGATAAGGGTAACAACTCGAATGGATTAAAGCACACCAACCATGTTTAAACCGTGTGTTGATAATAACGATACTAAGAAAACCGTGTGGGCTTTTTTTTTTTTTTTTTCAAAAACCAAGAACAAATCGGTGACCACTGTATAATGCTAGGAAAGCAATCCGCTATTTTCAGAACTGGTCGAGAAAAAAAATTAAGCACCTATCTTGCTTTACCCATACAAACTGTACCACTAGGTTCTCTCTTTATAAAGGTATTTCAAAGTAAGTTAAAAACCATTGATAGCGTTCGAATATCCTCACTTTGCAACCTTAGTGAGTTAATGGATCTAGGTGTCGATTGGCAACAGTTTCCAACGTTACAAAAAAGACACTGCAAGCCACCAGATGGATGAAAATAGAAATTCCTGCCACTCATTCTCCGCCCCCGCCCGCCCCCCAAAAAAGGGAAAGCATCTGATCAAAAGGGAATCTGACCAAACTTGTAGATTCAACAACAGCTTTTCCCCCCACAGTATTTATTAATGGAAAATGAAGTTCAGAGGAACACTTCAAAACATTTTTTTAAGTTTATTTTGAGAGTGCGAGTGTGAGCGAGGGAAGGGCAGAGAGAGAGGAAGACAGAATCCAAGCAGGCTCTGTGCCGTCAGCGCAGAGCCCGATGTGGGGCTCAAACTCATGAACCGTGAGATCGTGACCTGAGCCAAAACCGAGAGTCGGACGCTCAACCGACAGAGCCACCCAGGCACCTCCAGAGGGACACTGCAAAGGCCAGAACACGGGAGGCTCAGAGAACATGCAATCTTGTTTCTTCGACAAATTATCAGGGTGTGTATGTAGGGGGGTGGTGCGGGGTGGAGGGATAGATCCTATAAAGACAGACGCAGCTACAAGGAGATACGACTTCACACCTACCAGGACGGCCATGGTCAAAATGACGTAACAAGCGTCGGCCAGGATGTGGAGAAATCGGAAGCCATGCACACTGCTGGTGGGAATGTAAAATGGCGCGGCTGCTTGGGAAAACAGTCTGGCAGCTCTCCAAAAGGTTAACCACAGGGTTACCGTCCGACCCAACAGCTCCACCTTTAGTACAGGCCGAAGAGAAAGGAGAACATACGTCCGCACAAAGACTTGAACATGAATGATGGAAGCGGAATTATTCATACTGGCCAAAGAGTGGAAGCAACCCGAATGTCCGTCGACTGGTGAGTGCACATAAACAACACGTGGTCTATCCGCACAGTGGATTATTCTTCAGCAATAAAAAGGAATGAAGTCCTGACGCCTGCTACAACGTGGATGAACCTGGAAAACCCAATGCTGAGTGAAGGAAGCCACACACGAAAGCCACGCACTGTATGATTCTGTTTATAGGAAATGTCCAGAGTGGACAAATCCATAGAGCCAGAAAACAGGTCAGTGGTTGCCAAGGGTTGGGAGAACTGGGGGGGGGGGGGGGGGAGTGTTAATGGGTGATGAAAAAGTTCTACAATTGATTGTAGTGATACCTGCACAATTGTGAATATCCTACATACCGATGAGTTGCATGCTTTAAACAGTGAACTATATGGTACGTGAATTCGATCTCAAGAAAATGGTTACCAAAAAAACCCATCGGCGTGAAGAAATCCCATTAAATGTATATTTGGGCTGTGTTCAGTTAAAAAAAAAAAAAAAGAATGACGGGGGCCTGGGTGGCTCAGTCGGTTAAGTGTCTGACTATCCCTCTCAGCTCAAGTCTTGATCTCAGGATCGTGAGTTCAAGCCTCAAGTTGGGCTCCGTGCTGGGCGGGAAGCCTATTTAAAAAACAACGTAAAAAGCGAATGGCCCGCGAGACCACTGGAAAGGTGAACCCTGGCTATTGAATGGCATTAGAAGTCAGCAATACGTAGCTGAACAGAGAAGGTGCACATACTTAAGCCCATGTGATTACATTTTTCTTTAAACAGAGAAGGTGTATGGAGGATGGCCGCACGTGTGTTCGTGTTACTGTTCTACTCTTATACCTGTTTTTATGTTTAAAAAATGTACATTTTTATATACTTAAGCCCACGTGATTACGTTTTTCTTTAAAAAAAAATCACACATCTCCATTCTGTTCTTAAGGCAGGTTAGTTTAATTTTATAGGAGGAATACTTTCCAACAATACAAACAATGCAAGTAGGGAACAGTGACAAAAACAGAGATGAGTACTGATTACAACTTATTCCCACGACAGAAGGTTATTTCGGCAGTGACAATTCTGTGATCAGGTGACATGAAGACCAAATTCCCTTTTACTCGTCGCGCTGTTTCTAAAGAGCCCTGGTGGCAGACTTCGGATCGTCTCTGGACCAGACCTGCTGATAAAATGCGGCAGCTTTCTCATCCCACGGCACGGTTATGGTCAAGTTCAAACAGAAGATGAGAACACCCCTTACGACAGCAGGCCTTCAGTTTTCTGGCGCGTGGGGGTTTTCTAGGGGGTGGCAGTCTCAACTAGAAAGAAGCTGGAAACCCAGGTCACGAGAGACAAGCCAGTGATGGTGCTTCCTGTCCACCTGCCAGCTGGGCTGGTCTCTGTCGCCGTCCCTGTGCCCCTTCCGGCCCCTCACCCTCCACCTCCTCCATCTGGCTGGCTTTTCCTTCCTGGCGCACTCTGGTACCGTTCAGGTGCAAAGGCGGACTCTCGCAGGGACGCGGGAGAAGTAACTGGAGAGGTGACAGACGGAAGCACCCCTTGGACTGGCACCGGAATAGGGATTGAAAAAACACATGACCAACCCTGGGGTGCAGGCGCACTCCCAACAGAAACCTGCGTATGCCGGGCAGTGAGAGTTGTGTGAAAGCCCTGGGGTGAGGGCCTTCTGCATTGGCACAGGGGGTTTTCCCCACGTTGCTACTTGATGGAGGGTGCCGGAAAAGCCCCCCGAGGCCCCCCTCCCGCAGAGAGAGCTGCGTGTGGCAGCCGCTGAGGAGCAGCGGCCAGGCAGTGCCTCCAGGACACATTTGCACGGCCAGGGAGCGGTGTGCCCGAGACGGGCGTGACGTGCCCTCCACACGCCCAAGTCCGGAGGCAGGCGGTTCTCCGCTGGAGCTGAGAGTCTCGACGGCTGGGGGCCGGCCCCCGGTGTCACCTGCTCGGCCGCGCCATCTGCGGCCGGGCGGTTCTAGCAAGGACTGATGGTCTGCGCGTCTCTGCCTCTGTTGTGGGTTATGTACACAGAGAAATTAAAAAAAAAAAAAAAAAAAAAAAAGCGAGACTAGAGGCGGAAATACAGAGCAAGAGCTGGGCGCTGCAAACGCACGATCTTCAGTCCCAGCACCACTGACAAACGCCACTGTCTGTGACGGGTCTGTGTCAACGAAATGCTTTTACAAAATTCATTTTTAACACATGTAAAAAGGCAGGCAGGTTACACGAGGGGGCGGTTACAGACTAATGAGAAGGGCGAGACACTGATTAGAGGGGGCGGGGCATTTCCCAGGGAGAGGCAGAAAGATCTAGGAAGAGAGTTCTGTTTTCTTTTTACGTTCCATGTGACCCACCTCGTTTACTTCTCTGAGGCCTCGTAAAGGAGAGTGCATTTCATAGATAATAAATATGTATTAGGTGAAATACTTATATCATTTGGCATTTTAAAAGAATATTGGTATATTTTTATTACATAAATTTTTTTTTTTTTGC
>NW_024420331.1:3205855-3217835 GCF_014898765.1 Herpailurus yagouaroundi
CCCCCCCCCCCCCTTGATTTAAATCCAATACTCTCCTGTAAGAGACCCACTGGGTAATCGTCGTTACCCACACACACTTCCTTCCACAAAAAAGCGCCTTCCAAGGCCACCACTTCTACGTCATAACCGATACGTCCATCCGTGGATTCACGGAGTCTGCGAACACGCGCGTTCCCGGTTCCCGTCACTTCCCTTCGCGGCACGGTGGTAGCGCAGGAGCTCCACAACCGCCTTGGAGGCCAAGGTCAGGGGGAGCGGACTCAGAAGGCGGGGCTGCCTGCGGACAGCCACCACGGGCAGCCACCACGGACAGGCAGGCTAGAGGCCAGGATGCCGGGGCTCGGGGCCCGCATCAGACTCACGGGGGGACGCACGGGGATGCGCGGAGAGACGGCAGGACGGGAGGCTCGTGGCGCGCACTGCGCACGGGAGACAGCTCTGCGGTGCCCGCACGGCATGTGACCCGGCCCTGGGCCACCGCAGCGTGCACGCCGGGCACGGTGAAGACACGCGAGAGACGGCTACAAGCGATGGATTGAGCACAGAGTGTTTGCGTTTTGGGTGTCAGAAACAAAACCGGCCCCAAAGTTCCGTTCTACTGCATGACAAATACTGAAGCACACAATTTTAGTCTTAAAATACATCTGAACGTCAGTATTTTCCTTCAAGGAAAAAAAAAAAAAAGTACTATAAATAAATTACAATACAGTGAATTTGCCTGAACTCACTTTGTTTCTGTCTTCCAGCCTTTAAGTCAAATAAAACAGCGTAAAAACTGTACACTCTTAACATGATAGTTGATCTTTTATAAAATAACCTGTCTTCAGAGATGTCAATTTCACAACGAGGGAAAGCCAAGCCCTGTTGCCGTCACTATTATAAAATATATATGTATAGATATAGATGTGGGGTTTTTTTTTTTTTTACAAAAGGTGTATATTAATAGCTTTGCACAAATATTTTAAAGACAAATGTAGCTAGCCTAAGAACTTCATGAAAATAAAACAGGCAGATAAATACTTCATGTGTACAAAGCACTGTATCAAACATCGTCGGCAGGCAGAGGAGGTATGTTAATCCTTGGTCTTGTGAAAAATGCTATCTTCTCCCTGGGATTGGAAAGAATGACAGGTTAGAAGCAGATATACGTGCGATGAAAGCTGATGGGAGGCTCTCGTATCAATGATGGCCTTTCTTATGCATACAAAAAAAATGAATTTAAATTCCTAACAACACATCTGTTTGTATACAGACTCTCCAAATGCTGATGGAAGTTATGAAGCCCCATGAGGACAAGGGTTTGTTCCCGGTGCCTAGAACGGTGCCTGGCCTATGGCAGGTGCTCTGTAAATATCTGCTTTATTAACAAATGAATCTCTCTACAAATGAAGGAGTTCTAAATCATGATGGAGGGAGGGCGGTGATAGTGTTTTATGTTCTTTTATGATGGCGACATGAAAATTCAGCGTATAAAAACATTAAGGCTAAAAGGCACAGATCATTCAGCCATAAAAAGGAATGAAGCACTGACACGAGCTACATAGACATACGTGAACTTCAAAGACATTATCCTAAGTAAAAGCGGCCACGCACAAAGGTCACATACCGTATGAGGCCACTTCCACGTAACATCCAGAACTGGCAAAGCCAGAGGGCCCAAAAGCAGCCTGGGGGTGCCAGGGGCCGCAGGGGGCAGGAGGGGAACGGGCAGTGGCTGCTTAACGGGGACGGGGTTTCCTTCTGGGGCGAAGGAAAGGTTCTGGAACTGGACGGTGGGGACGGCCACACAACACGGTGACTGTACGGAATGTCACGGAGTTGCCCGTTTTAAAACGGTGACTGTTATGTGTTGTGAATTTCACCTCAATCTTTTAAAAAGTCAGACACAGGGGCGCCTGGGTGGCGCAGTCGGTTAAGCGTCCAGCTTCAGCCAGGTCACGATCTCGCGGTCCGTGAGTTCGAGCCCCGCATCGGGCTCTGGGCTGATGGCTCAGAGCCTGGAGCCTGTTTCCGATTCTGTGTCTCCCTCTCTCTCTGCCCCTCCCCCGTTCATGCTCTGTCTCTCTCTGTCCCAAAAATAAATAAACGTTGAAAAAAAAAAAATTAAAAAAATAAATAAATAAAAATAAAAAAATAAATAAATAAAAAGTCAGACACAAAAGAATATGGACATAACTAATTCGCCTCCTACGAAAAGCAAAAACAGAAAACTGACGTATGCAATTCAAATCGGGAGGGTGCTGATAATGTTTGATTCTTGCCGTGTGGCATTGTGACAACCCACCGGACCAGTTTACACATACAAAATGCACCCGTCCCTGTATGTATACTATGCTTCGATAAAAAGTTAAGTGAAGAGGCACAGGTGATACGTGTGTATATGTATGTAAACCACCGTCTCGTTCACGATAGCAAATATTTGGAAAGGTTGTAAAATAGAGTAGTTGGGCAAATTCTATCTTACATGAAACATGACAGCCAGAAAGGCTAACAGGTTATGTGGCAACCCAGGATATTTTCATTAAAAGACAAAAAACGAAACGCAAACGGGAACCCACATTATGACTGCCAGCAGCAGGAACCCAGTTTCTAGACACAGAGGAGCAGAAAACACCAAGATGCTGACAGCAGTGGGGATTCCGGGTTTGTTCGGAACTGCCCGGTGGGGTTTTGTAACGCTTATGCTTGTGGTGACGACGAAGGTGTGACAGTGCAAAGAACACAAGGAAGCGGGGCCGTGGCGCCTCTACCTGAAGGTCTGCACCTGGACGGGCTCTTTGTGGTTCTGCCCTCGCAGCTGGCAGACCCCCTTGGAGGCCTTCCTCAGCATCTTCTCAGCTGCCTGTTCTTGATGGAAGTCAAGTTTGGTCTGTCTCGTCTGGAAGAGCAGCGTGGGACGAACAAGGCGTCGTTGCTAAGCCGCTCCCAGCCGCCGGGTCGCGGAGGGGAGAAAGGCCTGCCCCATCCACATCCCCCCCAACAGGGAATCTTCACAGAGGCCTACTGGGGTCCCCGGGGGGTCATGCCTTGCAGACACCCGACACCGAATGTTCCACCGCAGAGCGGGGACTGGCGACGCCAGCCGGAGGGTCCTGGGGTCCCTCCCTCCCGCGCCCCCCCGCCCCCCCCCCCCACCCCCGACCCGAGGCGGCTGCAAAAGACGTGCGTCGGCGCCACCGGGGACACCGGCTGCCTGGCCCACGGGGGGAAGGGACCCAGCTCCTTCACACGAGCACCCGGATGGTTTCAAGTACAGCTTCGTCAGCGCGACCGGGCAGGCCCAGGACGCCAAGGGGCCGGCGAGGCGGGCGCCGGCTTCCTACCTGCCTCTCGGCTTCCTTTAGCAGGCTCCGGAACCGCTCGTCGCGCAGCACCCAGTGCGGGAGGTCGGTCTGGCCTCGGAGCTGCGCATCCTCCAACCGCTGCCTCAGCTCACGCAGGGCACAGATCTCCTCGTTCAGCTGCCGCTGCCGCGTTCTCGAGGCCTGGAGATCCAGCTCCAGGTCCAGGGACGTGCGGGCCATGAGCTCGGCCAGGGAGGCCCTGCAGGGCTGCGGGAGGCGGCGGCTGTGAGTGCGTGTGCCGACGGTTGGGGGGGGGGGGGAGGCAGGGGCCGCGGCGAGCCCGGACCCCCTCGCCCCCCGCCAGGTTCTGCCACGCGGCACGTGGGCAGGGGAGGCGCGGCTGCCGCACAGGTCGGGGGAGGGGGGCGTATGCCCACGTGTGGCCGATGTCAAATGAACCACAGGCGTGGGCGAGGCTAAGTCTCCAGTATCAAGTCACTGACGCAGGTAGCCCGTCTCCCGAGGCCCCACACATTTGCGAAAGCGTGAAGAAACAGAGCCGCTCAGACGGAGCTGCCGGGATCGGGGAGGGGGGGGGGGGTATGATCTTTCTGAGGTTCTGCCTGACAACATACATCAAGCCCCAAAACGTGCATTTTCTTTGGTTACGAAATTTCATTTCGACTTGCACTTAAAAGGCCCAACTCAGGGCGCCTGGGTGGCTCGGTCGGTTAAGTGCCCGACGCTTGGTTTTGGCTCAGGGCATGATCTCGCGGTTCCTGAGTGCGAGCCCCGCATCGGGCTCTGCGGACCGTGCGGAGCCTGCTCAGGATTCTCTCTCTCCGTCTCTCCCCAACTCGCACATGAGCTCGCTTTCTCTCTCTCTCTCTCTTTCCCTCCCCCTGCTCATGCTCTCTTGCTCTGTAATAAATAAATATTTCAAAAAACAAATAAATAAAAGGCACGACTCATGACATGTAAATGTAATCAAAAGTAATCCAATTAAAGTTTATGACCGAGGGGCACCTGGCTGGCTCAGTTGGTAGGGCGTGGGACTCTCGATCGAGGGATTTTGAACTCGAGTCCCGTGTTCAGTAGAGAGATTGCTCAAAAATAAAAAAGTCTTAAAAAATAAGTTTATGACAGGGGGCGGCTGGGTGGCTCAGTCAGTTAAACGTCCGACTCTTGATTTCGGCTCAGGACACGATCTCACGGTTCGGGAGTTTGAGCCCCAGTGCAGAACCTGCTTAAGATTCTTTCTCTCTCCTTCTTGCTCTGCCACTCCCGCCCCCGCTCACACTCTCTCGCTCTCTCTCTCTCTCTCTCTCTCTCTCTCAAAATAAATAAACGTTAAAAAATAAAGTTTATGACTGACCAAACCTAAAAACAAGAGAAAACGGATTAAGTAAATTACAAGGGCAGCAGAAAACACAGCCACTGTAAAAAGTTGAAAAAATATACTGGACAATCTTAAATGATCCATGCTAAAAGATTGCACAGGCACACACGCAAGCTGTCAAAACCCTCCCTCCCCGTAGAAGCCTCAAGTAAGCAAACCCGCCACGTTTAAGAAAAGTCCTGAGATGAAAAGCGAACTTTGTGTATGGAGTGGAGGGCGGTACTTCCCGCTCAATGGGAAGCAACCTCAGGAACGGCACTCACTGTAGCACACATCAGTGGGCATCGTTCAGTGGACTGAGGAACTGTATGCTTTCTACAGCCACGTACACTATGGTGCGCACGTACAGCATGCACGCACACGTACATTTAATGCAAATACACGACGTGACTTAACAAACGCAGCTTCATTTAAAAGCACTGCTGAATTCGCGGTAGAGCTCGGTTGGTTCTCCGCAGCGTCCGGAGGCATCCTGGGTCATCACGGCTTGAGGGGAGGGCGGGTGCCACCGGCTGCTAGCGGATCGAGGCCAGGGAGGCAGCTCACCGGCCGCCAGCGCCCAGGGCGGCCCCCACAGCGATGACCCGGTCAAACTGCCACCAGCGTGCCGGCTGAAAAACACCGAGGGAGCTGAACTCTGTCCTGTCTTCTCGTTCCCAGTCAGCAGCTGCTCTGAGTAGGGCAACGTGGGAACGTGGGACTTACTGTTTCTTTAAAAGAATCTTAGCCTGAAAAAGATAAGGAACTACTGGCTCACAAACTGAAGGCGGCACAACACTGTCAACCGGCGTGATGTGGAGAAAGAACTCGGTGGGTAAAGGGAACGAAGGCGGTGGAACAGGCCTATGTGGAAGGCTCTGGGCTGAGACTCTCCCATTTTCTCAACTCTGTGTGTTCCCTTGTCAAAAAAGAGAAAAGGATAGTTTTTTCTCATCTAGGATGGTTGTTCGTGAACGTATCATATTTAAAAACGGAAAGATCGTGAATTATCCTAGATCATGATGTTATCTTAGGGCATTAAGAAATATTGGCAATATTTTGACATTACGTAGGCTTCTGAAAAATTATACCGCAGTAAATGAGGAAATAAATATATTACCTTTTAACTAACGTGACCTAAAATATTACCTTTTAAGATTTAATTTTTTTAGTGTTTATTTTTGAGAGAGAGAAAGAGTGTGCACGTGCACAAGTGAGGGAGGGGCGGAGAGAGAGGGGGACACAGAATCCGAAGCAGGCTCCAGGCTCCGAGCTGTCAGCACAGAGCCCGACGCGGGGCTCGAACTCACGAGCCATGAGATCGTGACCTGAGCCGAAGTCGGACGCTCAACAGACGGAGCCACCTAAGAGCCCCCACCTTTTAACTTTTGTAACAATAACTCCCAGGGTAAGTCTAGACTCCGTATCAGTTTCCGTGGCACATACCTGCTTATAGCGAAGGGTTCGTCTTTCCAAGGTGTTTCGGACAAAGGGGGACTTCCGGGGCAGGGTCGAACTGTCGCTGTCACTCCGATAAAGCTGTGCCAAAAAGAAATGATGTTCAGAAACACTTTCGCAGAAATTCGATATTCATTCTCTCGGTGTACCCTGAACTGATCTCATTTCTCCTCACAGGTACCCGAACGCGCTCACGGCTACGGGGGCTTTTTAGCGAGACTTGCGGGTTCGGTGAAGACAAAACGACACAGGAGTTTCGAGTCAAACTAAGACAAGCGAAAACAAACTGAATACGCAAACCAACCCCCTGTCCTCCTTCATGTGCCACATCAACGAAACCACGCGAAGTTTCCAAGGTGGTAGAGTCCACAAGATTTCGGTCTCATTGATACCAACTGTGACGTGACGTCCTGTGTGACGCTCAGGAAGCCAGCACGGACTTCAGCGCCTTTGACTTTTTATCAGGCGTTCTCATTTGCTCTGTTTCCGGCTTTGGCAAGAGCTGGGAAAAAACGGCTTTCCGAGAGACTCATTCCTGGTAGTAGGACGAGCCAGCAGCCCTAACACCCGCTCTGCCAGGGAAAAGGTCTGCTTTTAAGAAGCAAAAGAAAGAACGCCTTCTTTATGGGAGCCAAGACATCTGATGGCGGGTTCGCGCTTCAGGATCCGTGTGTATCTGTGCGAAAGCCAAAGTCCTTGCCTTCGCGGCCTCATCTTCCATGCCAATTGACCCAGAAGACTCAGGAAATGCTGTGGCACACCAGTGTACGTGCCTCCCCGCCCCATCATCACAAACATACAAAAACAAAGAGACCTCTAAAAGCATCACTTGTAAATGCACGCTTTCATGCAGGGCGCAGAACACGGCACCAGAGTTGGAAACCTCTCTCAGGGGAAGCAAAGACTTCCTCCTTTACCTCCCTGCCCTGCTCACTGAGCAGACCCGAACCCACTCTGCAGTGGTTCGGCCTAAGGTGAGGAAGGGACGTGAGGGTAGCCTTCTGTTTCGTGCCTCCACGTGTCTGGTTAAGCATCAGCCCCCACGGGGCTGCGGCCTGATGGGGCGGGAGTGTCCGGGCCTGACCCTGCGCGACCCAGGGCAGCCGCGGTCGGACGCCTCGCTTCTGTGGGGAGACGCACAGCAGGTCTGGCAAATGGCACAGGAGCAGCTTGGGCCACGTGGCCCCAACCCCCATAGGATAAAGGATTAACTTTTCCCCAAGAAAGGTTTGGTCCTTGCCTAGCTCCCGGGAAGTGACCCGTGAAGCCCTGGAATGTCTTGCCTAAGCATCCCTGTTTACCTGGGGACCTCGGGCCAAACCACACAGGCTCTGCTGACAATGTGATTTATAGTGGGGGCCTTAGGCCATCAGCTTGACCTCCGGAGGGGCTGGAGACTAAGGTCAGCCATGCAGGCCATCAGCTCTGCCTACGTGACCAGCCCCCCACAAACCCCTGGTTGGCAGTACTCCATGCCTGCGGCCTCTCCCGGCAGTGACCAGTGCCAAGAGCCATCCAAGCAACTGGAAGAGAACTGGGAGCTTGCACCAGGTGTCTCCTGAACGCTGCCCTATGCGCCTCTTCCCCCTGCCGACCTTGGTCTCTATGCTTTCATTGTAATAAACCACAATCACGTGTGTAACGGCTTTGCCGAGTTCGGAGTCCTAGCAAGTTCCTGAACCTTAGCATGGGCTCGGGGACCCCTGGACCACGCTCCCAGGCCTGAGCCTGATTCTCTCGTATGACTGAACTTTGCTTTTGCCCAAATGGAGCCAGCTCCTTGGCGGTCCCCTGCAACCAAAGGAGCTTTACCTCCACGAGCCCAATTCAGAGGTGGGAAGGGTCCAAGTTCTCCTCAACCCAAACAGCTGCATCAGGCCACTGTGTCATGACTATTTACCCTTCAAATTCCCTTCTCTTTCCTATTCCGTGCTGTTACTGTCACACCGCCACTGTTCGCCAACCCCCAACACGCTGTCCTATCTTCAAGGACCACAGCGGATTGGCTCTCCCCCTCTACCTACCTCGGGGCTCTCCATATCAGAATCATATGTGGGCTTCCCCAAGCCTGATGCCCAGGCCCCACCATGGCCAATGATGAATCTTGGGAACCCGGGCACTAGCATTTTGTGAAGCCCTCCCACCTGCCCAACACCTCCACCCCCCACCATTGCCAACATGACTTGACCGCACGGCCAGCCAAGGTTCAGAAGTACCCAGCATCTCCCGCCATCACCCTCGGGGGGAGAATTTACATGCTGGGGGGGTCAGAACCCTGCCTCAGTGTCCAGAGTCTTCAACGTTGCCATCCTCCCTGGGACCCCGCTACAGCTACACTTTAAGACCTCCAACCACTCAGTGGCCCGACTTCCCAATCTCAATCCAATTCAGGATACTCCCTGTTCCAACCTGTCATTCCTTAGGCCGATGTAGAACTGATCGGCCCTGCTTCCCGGGTACCACGAGCTGGTGTGCATACAGACTGAAAATCTGAGGAGGAATGTATTAGAATCTCGAACGGATGCAGAGTCACATACGCATGGGTGAGGGGAGACGAAGCCACAATACTAATTTTCCATCCATACACGCGTGGTGCTCATCACTGGTATGCGTGGGAACACGTGTGTCTTTTAGCATAAACAGTGAAAATAACACACGACAAAGGGGGTGGGGGGGAGAAAACAGTCCAGACAGGTGGCAACGGAATTTCAACTTACTCTGCAAACATACTGGCTTCGTGCTCCGGGGGAGAAGGTCTGCGAACGGACAATTGTGCTACTCCGGACAAAAGGCGACCCCCGGGCCCTGCGGCCGGGCCTCTCCTTCGGGAGACTCGCGACTTCTTCTGGGAAGACATCTTCTGTGTTGGTTTCTTTATCAACCTAGACAGTAGCTCATCGTTACCATGACTTTTTCTAGAACACGAACAATAAGCTTCACATGAACCGTCCCGGCCTTCTGCCTTTGGAGTTCTAACTGGCATTTGATACTTACGTCCAAAACAACTTCTGCTAATTTCTCCCCCTAATACACACCTCTCCACCTCCTCCGAGAACCCCTACCTTCTGATGGTTCATGCAAAAAACAAAACAAAAAACAAAACAAAAAAAAAAACCCCAACTTCCTGTCATCCTGGACTCTGCTCTCTTTCGTACACACCATATCTGGTCCAAGATCAAATCCTACTGGCTCCAGGTTTACGAGGAAGCGTGTTTTGACCGCTTGTCATCAACCTTCCATTTGGGTCACCAGCATCTCGCGCCCGATCAACACAGTGGGTTTCTCACCGGTCTCCCCCTCTTCCAGATCTCCCTCCCCTCCCCCATCTCTTCTCAACACAGTCACCAGGGAGACGCCGGTGAGGCCGAAGTTAGATCTGGCAATTCCCATCCTAGCCACATGCTCAAGTGAACTGAAAACAGGTGTTCAAACAACTACTTGTACACGAACATTCAAAGCCGCGTTATCCAAACAGCCAAAGGTGAAAACAGCCCACCTGTCCATGCACGGAGGGGCGTTCCCAGAATGGGCAAGTTCCCGGGCAGGAAGTAGACTGCTGGCGGCCAGGGGCTGGGGAGGGGGGCTGGCAAGTGAGTCTCATAGGCACACGGTTTTACTTTGGGGTGATGGAAACGTTCTGGAACTAGGCAGAGTGGTAGTTGCCTGCACTGCCGACATACTAAATGCCCCTGAACCGTTCGCTTTGAAATAGTTCATTTTCTGTCAATTACATGTCAAGAAATTATTTTATTCCATTTATTATTTACTTATTTATTTTGAGAGGGAGAGCGAGAGAGCGCGCATGAGTTGCGGAGGGGCAGAGAGACAGAGAGAGAGAGAATCATGGGGCTCGAACTCACAAACCGTGAGATCATGAGCCGAGCCAAAATCGGGAGTCGGAAACTTAACCCACTGAGCCACCCGGGTGCCCCCCCAAATTATTTCAGACAAAGAAAAATCAACGAGAAACCTTACGTCAGATCAGGTCAATCCTGGGCCCCAAACCACCCACCACTTTCCCAATCATCTCAGAGGAAAGGGAGGGTCCCGGGTGGGCCCTGTGTGATCCGGTCCTTCTACTTTTCTCTGTCCTCGGCTCTGACGACCCCCTGCCCCACACCGGCCTCACTCCTGTTTTCTCAGCCCCCCACCCCCGCCCGTGGGCCTGCACGTGCAGCTCCCTGTACCCGAATGCCGTTCCCCGGCCCCGCACACGGCTCCGGAGACTCCTTTCTCAAGGCCTCCGCTCAAAAACTCCCTTCTCGGTGAGGCTTCCGTGACCTTTCATTCTTTTTTATTGTGAAAACCACATTAAAATCTACCACCTGAACCATTTTTCAGCGCACAGAGCAACAGTGTTAAATATAGTCGCACTGTTGCGACACGGGGCTCTAGAACTTTTTCATCTTCCCAGACTGCCACTGTCCCCATTAAACGACAACTCCCCATCCTCCCGCCCCCTAGCCCCTGGCCACCACCTCCGTGCTTCCTGTCCGTAGGAATCTGACCCCTCTGGGGACCTCCTGTACGTGCGATCATTCGGTGTTCGCCCTCCCGTGGCTGCCTGATTTCACTTAGCGCGACGTCTTTGGGGTTCGCCTCTGTGGCAGCGTGGAAGGATCTCCTTCCTTTCTGAGGCTGAATGACATCCCGCTGGGTGGCTATGCGGCGTTCGCCTTATCCACCCACCTGCCGGTGGACGCCGGGGTGACTTCTACCTGTAGGCTACCACGAATAACACTGTTAGGAACCCGGCCGTGCCAGTATCTCCTGCAGGCCCCAGTGTCTGGATACACATCCAGAAACGGCACCGCTGGATCATACGGCAGCTCTGTTAAGCTTCTCAGGAAGTTCTGTATTGTTACACCCGTAGAGGCTGCACCGTTTCACAATCCCGACCTTTCTGAGATGTAAACGCAAATCCCTGAGATACACTCGCAGCCCCCGTGACTCTCTCAAGCGGCGAGCACCCTCGTACTGTACGGAGTTACCCTGCTGCCCGCCTCCCCCTCGAGGCACTATTTCCTCCACGGCCGCGTGTGCAACGCCTCGCGCCTCCCCGCGTGCACGTGGAGAGACAGTGCAAACGCGGTGAGGGACGGGCAGCTGGGGACCCCGGGTGCGAGGCAGGTGGGCGTTCGTTCTACTATCCCGGCAAGTCGTCTGTAGATGTGAAGTATTTCAAAATGCAAATCGGGGCCTGGGGATGACGACAACCCACCAAACCAGCCCGCCACGGCCCCCTCCCCGTTTGAGCCGAAGCTTTCAAAGGTCTTGAGGAGCTGCCCGATGGCCATTACTGGCAGCCTAGCCCGAGGCCACCCGGTTGGGCCGCGCCTGGGGAAACTGAGGCGGGCGGGTTCCACTTCTCTCAGCACTTGTGCTGTGGGGGAAGAGCGGGGGCCACGCTGATAAAAAGCTTCGGGGAGTTGAACCGTTTGGGAACAAAGTCTCGACCGAGCGCTGATGCGGTGTCTCCCCACCTCTCCGGCTTCCTCAGACACACATCACCGCAAGCGACCAAGATTTCTGCACTGAAGATACGGCCGCGAGCACAGCTAAGATCGGGTGAACAGAAGGGGCAAAGGGACACTTCACAGTTCGTCACGTCACCGACGGAGAAAAAAGACCATGAGTGTCCAAAACCCCGGGGACTCACAAAACATCCTGAGCCCCGAAGATGGGAACGGGTCATCGCCCCACAGCACGGAGGGGTACAAACCTACCAGGTTTCGCCGTAGCCGTCCTTTCATTTTACTTGAGAGCTGACGGTACCCGCTGGGCCCATGTGACTCTGTTTCCAGATCTAGGCCCTCATTTCTCTCCCTCGGCTCCCAGTGAAATACCACCTTGGCCGTGG
>NW_024420331.1:3218235-3263229 GCF_014898765.1 Herpailurus yagouaroundi
CCCCCCCCATCCAGCAGCACGGCCCACGTTACACCACACCCTCCCCACAGCCCCGGTCGCGGGCAAGCCCCACCGCCCTACTCTCGCGATGAGTCTGTCGGTCCCAGTGTCTTCTCGCCCACCCCCGCACCGACTCCCTCGGTTTCCCATGGAGGATGTGGGCCCTCCCGCTCGTCGTCCAGGGCGGTGCCCGGGACGGTGCGGCAGGACCTCGGGGGGCCGCACAGATCCCTCGCCCGCTTCCACTGACCTTACGAGGCGGAGGCTGAAACTTCTCGGGGCTGTAAGGGTCTGCCTGGCCGGCAAACGTGTGTCCACGGATGGGGTCGGCGCCGACGCAACAGGGCTCGGGGTGCGGGGGGCTGGTCTGGGCGCAGCTGCTGCAGCCGCTGTCCACCGAGTCGGCCTGCCAGCTCCTGAAGGCAGACATCGCGAAAGCCCGGACAGGTGCGTCAACGCCGTCTTCCTTCCCTCCGCCTTTTCTTCCCCAACATGGCCTTCCCTGTCCGCCCCCCTCTTCTGTTCTTTCTCAGGAATTCCCAACTGAACTTGAGTCGCATGGAGCGGAACGGATGCTCACAGCTCCCCAGGATCTCGTTTTTGGTTTTCATTTTGTGGATCCTTCCCTTGCCTCCCCAGCTCACGCACAGAACGTTCTGCGTAACCTCCGTTCAATTTGGTAAAACCCCTTGGCAGAGGTGTGGCGTCAGAAAAATAAAATATATCGTTTCTGACAAAACTGGAAAGACGAAACGTGCATGAAGGGGCTGAGTCCCCCGCCGCACTCAGAGCACGGCAGCAAGACCCACGCGCCTTCCGGTGGTCGGAGAGGTGCTTCCTCAAGAAGTAAATGGGCTTTTCTGGTTTAGAGGGAAGACGACGTGACAAGGACTTTCAGTGAGGAGGTCTGTCTGTCTTTATCACCCAATGGCAGCTGCCAAAGATGCCAGAATCCTGAACCCTCTCTCCCAGGCCCTCCCAGCTTCCCGAGGGTCCCTGAATACACTGCTCCCCCCACCGCCGTGCACTTTCTCTCCCTAAAATCAATTCCTAAAATCAATTCAGGGAAAGCTGTCGGGAAGAAGCAGGAAGCTTTGGAAATAGAGGATGCTCTTCACGGAGAAACACGCAAATAAAGCAATACAAAAGCGCCTCCAGAAAGGACCAGACAGAAATCCACTCACTCGAAGAGCCTGTCCGTCTGAATTATGCCTCTAACCGTAGAGTGGTCTCTACCGAGTCAAGGGTTCACCAAGAGGCTGCTTGAGGTCCGATGCGAAGGGACAGTGCATGACTCCCCGGGGGTGAAATGCCCAGAACAGGCCAATCCACGGGGACAGCAGGGAGATGAGCGGTGGTCAGGGGCCAGGGTAAGAGGACAGCGCGACGGCTCTAACGAGAGAGGGGTTTCGTTCTGATGTGATGAATAAAGTGCCCGGAAATCCACTGTGGCGAAGGTGGCACAACTCTGTGACTCTCCCAGTCACCGCGGACTCGTTCACCTGAAACGGTGAACCGCGTGGGAGGGAGATCATAAGCCGAAAAAGCTGCTTAAATACAACGGAAAGGGACCTTATACCAGTCCCGGCAGAGCAGAGAATACTTGGTAGCCATTCACAGCCGCTCTCTTTCGGGGACACTCCACAACACGAGGAGAGGGTGAAAAGCCTGCGCGGGGAGCTGGGGACAGGGGTCAAGGGACCGCCTCCTATGGCGCTGCGCGAAAGTCCCCGTGAGCATCCCGGCCGTCGGGCGGCACGGAGTGTGCGCCCGGCACATTCCAGGGAGGCGGCGCGGGTGAGAAGAGCCTCTTGCCCCGGGGCCCTCTGCCGGGGCGGCGGCGGCCTGGCGCCGGGCTCCGTGCGCCCGGTGCGCGGAAGGGCCCTACCTCTCGGACACGGCCTCGGCCAGCTCCTCCTTCCGCTCCATCTCGAGGATCTCGTCCTCCGTGTACTCCAGCTTCACGCGCTCCTCGGCCAGCTCACGCTCCACGGCCTGCAGCTGGGCAGTGGTCCTGGCCAGCAGCGCCGTCACCGCGTCCTGGGGGGGAGGGGGGACAGGGCGCACCTGAGCCGCAGCTGGCCGCGTGTCGCCGGGACCTAGCCTGGCCGGCCCGAGCGGCTCTGAGGGCTCGATTTTAAAGCCACCAACGTGTGGCGCACAGTCACCAGCTCGTCCGCGTTAAACCCGCCGTCACGCATGGCCACAGCTACGGAAACCTACTTCCGTGCCGTCCCCTGACACTGCCTCTCGGCTCCACTACGTTCCGACGCCAAGCGCGCACAGACGCTCGTGAGGGGTGGACCCGCGTGACGGCGGGTGCGGGCGGCAGGAAAGCGGTGGCGCCACGGGCGGGCACACGTACCGTCTTCCCGGCGACGGCCAGCGCGGGGTCCCTGGCGGCGGCGCCCGGCCCGGGCGGCCCGCAGCTGCCGAACACCTGCACCGCGTACCAGCGCAGCTGCATCTCGCCGGACCCGTCGTAGTCGGCCAAGTTGATCTGAGCGATGCCCTGCACCAGTGTTAACAAGCAGAACGGGCAGTGAGTGATTTCGCCTTGACAGCCAAGGGGGATCGTGTAAGACATCGAGGTCGCCCTCCAATCTTAACCGGAAAGACGGAATGTTTTCATTGCTATTCGAAGGACTGCGGGAGAATGGAAGTGGTCGCACAGGATCTGAGTGAGGGAGGCTCCTCGATGGCTGGTTCAGCCCGCGGAGAAAGTGCCAGAAGGGGGCCGGGGGCAGAGAATGGGCAACGTGGAGTGGTGGGCGGGGCTCAGGGTCTGCCAACTGACGAGCCGCTGATTCACTCAGGGATTTGTGAAACAAGAGAGGGCTGGCTGACCGCCACAATCTAGTTCTACTGCTGAGGGGTGACACCAAGGAGAACAATTCCGATCTGTGAAAGAAGCCACCCGGGCTGCCGAGTCGTGGCCCGGGCAGCACGTGGCTGGGGGTACTGAACGCAAGCTGCTGGCGCTTAGTTCCCGAGATACCAGATAAAAGATAGGATAGCCAGGAAATGTGAACTTCAAGTAAACAATGCATTCTTTTAAAGCATAAGTATATCCCAAGTGTTGCACGGGACACTATACTCAAAAAAGAACCCATAGTTTATTTGAAATTCCCATTTCATGAACCATCCTATATTTTAATTTTTTAAAAAGTGCTTTAGGGGCGCCTGGGTGGCTCAGTCGGTTAAGCATCTGACTTCGGCTCAGGTCATGAACTCACAGTCTGTGAGTTCAAGCCCCGCATCGGGCTCTGTGCTGACAGCTCGGAGCCCGGAGCCTGCTTCGGATTCTGTGTCTCCCTCTCTCTCTGCCCCTCCCCCACTCGTGCTCTGTCTCTCTCTGTCTCTCTCTCTCTCAAAAATAAATAACTAAAAAAATTTTTTAAGGTGCTTTATTTAAGTTTATTTCTTTTGAGAGCGAGAGAGTGGGCGTGCACACGTGCTGGCATATGCGTACACGAGCAGGGGAGGGGCGGGGGGGGGGGGTCAGAGAGAGAAGCCCAAGCAGACCCCAAGCTGGCAGCACAGAGCCCGACACAGAGCTCAGTCTCGCGAACCGTGAAATCATGACCTGAGCCGAAATCAAGAGCTGGAGCTTAACCGACCAGGCCGCCCAGGCGTCCCCATCCTCCATTTTTATTTGCTCAGTTTCTCAACCGTACTTCGTTCCCTCAACTGAAAATGGGGGCAATGGAGCAGTTTTGCAAGTATTAGTTGAGATGACATAGTTGAAGTACGGCACACCTGGCGAGACCAATGGTTTTGTGTCCTCGCGTGCGCTCCCAGGTACAGGCATCACGTGAGGGGACGACACTTTCTCAGCAGCCCACCATAGGTGAAACGAAGGAGGGGAGAGAGGGAAGGAGCGAGCTGGAAGGAAGGAGGGGATGGAGAGAGAGAGACAAAGAAGAGAGAGAGGCAGGCAGAAAGACAAGAGGAGAAGGGGCAGGAGCGAGACCGAGACCGATGGGAACACGGGGGAAGGAAGGAGGGAGGCGGGGAGGGGAGCCGAAAGGAAATGGGGGGGCGTGGGGGGGAGGGGAGGGACATACCAGCAGTTCCTCCTGCAGCTGCTGATTCACTGAACACACATATAATTGAAGTGACTTCAACGTCAACATGCTTGAATGCACAGGGATTCTGAAAATTTCATTAAATACCAGGGGGGCCTGGAATGCCAGAGCCTTAGAGCAGTAAGTGTTTGGTGTGCCGGAGTCGATCGGTGGCAAATAGACTCGGATGTGTCTGGAGCCAGGAAGCGGGAGGGAAAAACAGAGAGGTAACACTTACTGACAGATCTGTGCGACTGAATCCACGAACCACACGCATGGATACACACGTAGGTCTCCCTGTTCGGATGCCCACGGGCCGAGTTTTGAAGTCTTTCGGAAAAGGTCCTTTTCTCAACTAAGAGTAAGCCCAAAGAATTTACGTACCCCTGGAGACTAGGGGGGAAGACACGCGTAAAGAGAAAGGCTTAAAAGTCAGTGCCCGGTAAGTGGGACCCATCTCCGGCTGCGGAGCTCACAGAGGTAGCGCCTTCCAGCGGCAACAACGCGTCTTACCTTCTCCTTTGCGCAGACAAGGGCCCCCGGGGCCCAGGGAGAAGGCTTTCCGTTCCCCTCGTGGGATCAGAGAGCTGAGCGCCACATCACCCAGCTCCCAGACCAGGATGCACATTTTAAACCAAAACACTGCCTCTGGCCACTTTCTCAGCATCACCGCGGCACATGACCAGCCCGGCCCGGCTCCCTCAACTTCTTCTGCCTCAGGTCACGACGACTGTCTCTAAAACTTACGATCCTTTGGGTTTCAGACCTTTCCCGGTATTTTCTTAGGCATACGCTTTGGAACTCAGGTTCCAAAGCTGCCTCTTCCCTCCCGAAGCCGCCGAGCAGAACCGGTCGGCGAGCGGGGCTGGCGAGGCGGCCAGGAGCGCGCCCCCCGAAAGGAAACGCTGCCGGCCAGGTAGCCTACTTACACTTTGCAGTCCTCCTTCATGACCAGCCCCGCAAAATTCTTTAGTTGGAACACATTCACGAGAAGACATTCGCTGGCAGTGTCGAGCCTAGAAAACAAAACGCGAGTTCGTTGAGCGCACATCCCCCACGGTGGAAACTTCCTTCGGACCGACTACAGTGGCGGCCCTCGACTGAGGGCGGTTTTGCACCCCCCGCCCCCCGCCCCCAGACGTGTGCGAAGTCGGGAGACGTCTTACTGTCGTGACCGGGTGCGGGGCAGGGGGGGGATGTTATGTGTCAGCGGCACCTGGGGAGCGGGGACCAGGTTCCCGTGCCACACCCTCCAGCACCCAGGTCGGCTCCCACGGCAAAGAACGACCCAGTCCCGGACGGCCACAGCGCCGGCACTGAGAAACACCCGGCCCGATGACGGGGGTGAGCCAAGGAAGTCGTGGGCATGCACGCCTCCCGCCTTGCTAGTCGCGACACCGCTGGTTACCGCTCTCCCTGAAACGGGGACTGGGACCCAAAGGCTCCGCGTTGCGGCCCACCCGGCTTCTGGCTGCGGGCACGAGGGGCTGGGCCTCCCCGTCCGTGCCGCAGCGGACACGGGCAGCTCCAGGCGGAGCGTGCGCTCGCTCCCCGGGGCTCTCCGGGCCCCCCGCTTATGGCCCCTGGCCCCCAGCTCCACGAGGGGACATCCCGGCTGTGACTCTCGGCGCTGGAGGCCAGCGACGGAGCGGCTCAACCCCAACCCTCCGTCCCGCCACCTCCGTCCCCTCAGCTGAGACGCCGAAGCAGGCTGGGGGTGTCCAGGCCGGGGGCGGCACCCGGACCACGGTCCGGGCCCGCCCGGCCTGGAAGTGTGAGTCGCCGGATGGGCCCCGCGCTACAGATCATCTCTAGGAGTCTCCTGTACTCACAAGAATCCAACGTGGATCTGGGGCCCTTCGTTACCACAAGCGTCTCCATGTGCAGACTCCTCGGTATCTTCACTCCTGAACAAACCGGAAGTCACAGGGTTATTCCGCAGGGAACCGATCAGCGCCGCTTTGGCGGAAGCCCCCTCGTGTCAGGGGCGCTTCTCACCGAGGAGAGCTTTCTTAAGTTGCGACATAAACAAATTCTTTAAGTGACTGCACTGTCATGGGCCCTGGGGACCTGCCATGCCCTATCTCAGTGGGGACCTGCCTACAAAGGGTTGTTGTTTTTGAGAAAATAACTTGGGATGTCTTTCAAAACCACGTGTGGTATTCAGGGCAAAGCTCAAAAGTAACTTTTAAAAAACTTGTGATAAGTGAAATGTCTGACAGACACCTGAAAGGAAACAATGACATCAAACATATCAAATCAAAATCAAGTCCAGAATCCCCAAAGGTGCCCTGTCACTTTCCTTCGGCTTAGGAAGGAAGGGAAGGAGGGAGAACATTCACTTCTAACGAATGCTTTTCTAGAAAAGCGGGTGTCTCTTGTACATGGGTTCTCCTGTTCCAGCTCTCATGGGCTTAAGCCTGAAACTGGCCAGGGCCAAACAGGAGGAAGTCGTCCTCAAACCACGGAAGGAGGGCCAACCTCCAGACGCCACACAGAAGTCAGAGGAGTTTTCTTTGTGGCTCACTAAGGCCCAACCTATCAAAGTTGAGAGAAGCCAGGCAAAGATTCTAGCCCTGGAGAAACACGCAAAGTTTCAATATGTGGAAGTCTCAGTGTGTACACGCGTCGTGCTTAACAGTGACACTGTGGACGGGACGCCTGGGCGGCTCAGTCGGTTAAGCGCCCGACTTCAGCTCAGGTCGCGATCTCACGGCTCGTGGGTTCGAGCCCCGTGCCGGGCTCTGTGCTGACAGCTCGGAGCCTGGAGCCTGCTTCGGATTCTGTGTCTCCCTCTTTCTCTCTCTGCCCCTCCCCTGCTCGCTCTCTCTCTCTCTCTCTCTCTCTCTCAAAAATAAATAGACATTAAAAAAAATTAACGACAAAAACAGTAACACTGTGGAAGGGCTGCTGAGGGAGAAGATCGGCTTCTAACCTTTTGGTTGGAGGCTCAAATACTCCGCTATCGCTCGCCAGTGAATAATCGGACAGGCATGCAGACACATGGCGTGCTCTCCTCTCCAACCTCGTGGCACTGTCCTCTCGAAGAGTCACCGCTACAAACAAGAGACACACCGGGGGTCAGGAGGGGACAGCATGGGAGGCCAGGGACCGTGATGCCAAGAAAGGAACACTCTGAGTCAGTGCACATATGAGATTGCTGAGCGTTCCAGAGACACGCCATTATACAGACATGCACATCATATACATGCATATGTTTAAATATGCTGCACTTCATTTTTCTTTTGATATTGAAAATTTGCAGGAACAGGCTTCTGGTTACTTCTTGAAAAGCTCTTTAAACAGTCACAGATGTCTTTTCACCTCCTTAACCAGCACACAGAACAGAAGATGACAGGGGGACGCCCCTTCGTATCACACTTGGAGAAAAGACCGTCATACCTGAAAGACCGGGCAAGAGACGTTACCCCGAATGTGGACAGCAGCTGTCCTCCTAAATGTATCTGAGCAGGGGACAGGGGCATTTTTCATTTCCTTCCTTATCCGGCATGGTTCCTTCCCACATTTTATACACTAAACACACACTCTATATTTTATCATCAGAAAAAAAATTTTTTTCATTATCCAAACAAACCCTAACTAAACGCGGTGACTTTCAGGACACGGCTGACCCCAGACATGGCCTTGGCAACAACCCCTCTCACTGCGGTGTCCTCGGCAGCCCCGGGGCCAGATCGGCGTCCCAAATGGCTTTTCTGGGGCGAGCAAGCCACCCTGATGAGGCAGCTTCTTTTTGCCTCGTATCTATTGTAATCACGAGCCCAACACGGCCTCGGACATTCCTCCTTCCGGCATTTCATCGACTGCCTCTGCCCGGTCCCTCGCAGCGACAAGGCCCTTTCCACCAAGCCAAGCAAAGCGGGCATTCGGTCTTCCCGCGCCACATGGGAGTGTGCACACGCAAGCGTCAGCGCTCCCTGGGGAGGCAGACGTGGTTAGAGCCCGCGTGCAAACGCGGAGCCCCCAACGGAGCACCGCGCCTCGTGACGCCTCTGCACACACTGCACGTCCCTCCGGCCCGTGCGGCTTCTCTTCGGCCGCCTGAGCTCCGAACGTGAACATCTAGGCACCCGTGCACCCCGTACAGGGGGATACGTCCAGTCCACCGACGACCAGCTCTCGTCTCAACCAAATTATTCACGTACCAATTAAATCCAAACGCGTTAAAGAGCCTACAGACAGACAGGGCCGCGGTCTTCAGGCTCACGATCTCAACTGCAGACAAAAGCCGTCCTTCCAGAGGTCTGCAATGCCAGGCCTGGGCGACTACAGGCTCCTCCCCGGTCGGGGACCGAGGCCGGCTCCATTCTGGGGTGGCCGGAGGCACCGACTCTCAAAGTCCAGCTCTTCCGGTCGCCCCCGCCACAGGGGAGGCCCCAAAGTCCCCAGCTCGGAATTGCAGACGGAACCCTGGTTTGGTGCCCTGACCCCCAGCAGACGGAACTGCTCCCTATCTCCATCCCCAGCCCGGACACCCAGCACGGCTCCTAGACATGGCTTTGCATTCCGTCCAGGACATAACTAACACCAGGCAGTGACCCCGAGCACTTCCAGGTAACCCGACGGTACAGCTCTAACAAAATTTCTCCCTCGTTGCAATGGCAGTCGATGAGGAGAAAAAGGAAATGAAGGAATGAATCCTCAGTGATCCCAGGCTTCGTCACCACATTCACGGAGCAACTGGCAATGGGAAGCAGTTGCCAGAATGAAGTATGGTGAGCCATTGCCCCGGGTGAGAAAAAGCGCACGGCAGACCCCACGTTACGTGCCCAGCCACCTGCTCTCAGCCTTCAAGGCAACCGGCTGGACCACCGGGGGCAATGGCAATGAGGCAAGGAGGAAACAACCTTCCACACGTTCACCTTAGGAATCCCTGACCTTTCCATCATGAAAGACAGACAGACAGACACTGAGACCCGAGGACATCAACACTGCTTGACGAAAAGAAAATACAATGAAAATCACATTTGGGGCAAAGCTGGCATACTAAAACAATGTAAGCCACTAACGTCCGGGGAAAAATACAGAGGAATGAATACTTAAAGCATTTCGAAAAGTTCTTAGACGACTTCAATAACCATGATAAATACTAATGTTGAAATAATAATTAACAATAATAATAATAGTAACTGTGGAGCTACGTTAAAGTACAACTATAAGATACGCCCTTTGTGGCCACGCTCCTACCATCGTACATACATTGATTCATTGCACAAAGATGTGCCTACTGCCTGACCAACAAGGTGAAGAATTCCAAGGTCACTTACAGCGAGTGTGTCTGGCGAGCCGCGTGAGAAAAGAGATAAAAAAAAAAAAAAGCATAAAGTGAAAAAACTGCAGAATTTAAGCCAACAATTTTCAACAGAGTATAAGTATTCATAATAAAAACGCCAGTAAATGGGTGAACAAAATCAAGGTTTTCCCAGATTTAGATTAGCAAATACTAATGGGAAATGAAAATAGGAAAAGATTTCAAAATCTGACATATTTGGCTTTTTTAAAGATTTTGTTTTTAAGTCATCTCTACACCCAACGTGGGGTTCGAACTCATGACCCCAAGATCAAGAGTCGCATGTTCCACTGACTGAGCCAGCCGGGCACCCCGGCACATTTGCTTTTTAAAATCCAAGGAAGACATTGGGGCGCCTGGGTGGCGCAGTCGGTTAAGCGTCCGACTTCAGCCAGGTCACGATCTCGCGGTCCGGGAGTTCGAGCCCCGCGTCGGGCTCTAGGCGGATGGCTCAGAGCCTGGAGCCTGTTTCCGATTCTGTGTCTCCCTCTCTCTCTGCCCCTCCCCCATTCATGCTCTGTCTCTCTCTGTCCCAAAAATAAAAATAAAAACGTTGAAAAAAAAAAATTTTAAAATCCAAGGAAGACAGGGGCACCAGGGTGGCTCAGTCGGTTGAGTGTCCAACTCTTGATTTCAGATCAGGTCGTGATCCCAGAGTCATGGGGTCGAGCCCTGCACTGGGCTCCGTGGAGCCGTGGAGCCTGTTTGGGATTCTCTCCTCTCTCTCCCTCTCCCCCACTTGTGATCTCTCTAAAAAAAAAAAAAAAATTTAACCCAAAGAAGATAAAAGTATAGTAAAAATATTTAAAATGTTACAGATTACAGTCTATCTTCCCACTCCCCAGTCCCATGTTTTGCCTCCTCAGGCAAAACACATTTAAACACATTTCTTCCATTTAAAACACAATGGAAGAAATTATTCCTAGGGCTTGCTTTGTAAGTTTGGGCAATTTAGAATTTTATCTTACTAAGATTTTATCTTTCTAAAACTTGCTGGAGGTCAAACTCAGACTGTTTTGTTCCTAGGGAAACCAGAAAGTCAGAGGGAACCACATGATGGCAGGCAGGCATCATAAACGAGGGCTGGGCTAAAATAAGGAAGGTACAGAGGTCCTTGCCAACTGTACAAAGCTACGATGACTTTGGGCTCAAGCATTCCCACACGCATCAAGAGAGGCCAGAAGTCACCCTGTGTCCATGCCTGAAGCTCGTTACCCAACCCAGCCTTCTGGGAGCACCCACCAGGACCAATTCATTCACTGAGCTAATTATTTCTAAAGACCGGAGTCAACTGACAGTGTCATGTAAGAATCTACCACGAGGTGGCGGTATCTGAACGTGGCGCAAGCAAATACCTCCCCGGCTAAGGAGTCTGAACCATTATAATGTCAGCCAGAGTGGGAAGAAAAATAAAGAAATCAGGATCAGAAAGTCAGTCAGCTCTTCTCCATCTCATCCTGTCTTTCCCTTGGGCCTCGTGTGGATTTTCTGCCTAACAAGACTACTTTTGCATCTCAACCTTTATAAAGACGGGCTGGTATGGGAGGCAAGGCACTGAGAGCGGTGAGCTTAACGACAGATGTGCAATCCGGTCCTTGTTTTGTGTTTTCTTTTTTCTTTTTTGAATCAAAGGAGTAAACACGGAGCACGGAACCTGTGACTATAAAGAGCAAAGTGAATGAAGGTCACCTGCATATGTGAATTACTGAAACAATATACCTGGGGGTATGAAAGGTGTGTCTGCAAACACAGAGAAAGCACCAAAGTAACAGATGCCGGAAAGCCACCGGGCTGCCTGAGGACCTCAGAGCTCCCTGATTACGCACGTAGGTGCTAACCGGGAAGATTACTATATCACGTACATAATAACCAGTGTGGTTGTATCGATAAAACTCAGGGTAACAGAATGGTGGAGAATGCGAGAGCCCATCAAGACCGCCTCGTTCAAGGGCAGGGAAGCCAAGATTCAGCCAAGTCCGGGGATGCACTCAAGGTCACACAGCTAACCAGTCAACAGGGCAGGGAACAGAATCTGGGCCTCTAAGCTGCGAGTCTGAAGCCGTTCCCACCAAAACAACCTGGTTCCGTGTTCGCGTTCTATTTCTGCCCCCTGCTGCTGAACTACTCAACGGTACACGCCCAGGGTTTCTCAGCATCGGCACTACCGACATCTTGGCGGATCATTCTCGGAGGTGGGGGTGGGGGTGGGGGCGGTGGACTGTGCTGTGCACTGGAGGACGCTGAACCGCATCCCTGGCTTCTGGCCACCAGATGCCAGCAGCACCTCCCTACCACCACCTCGGCTGTGACAACCAAAAACATGTCTCCAGCCACTGACAGGTACCTTCCAGGGTTCAAACACTCCCCTGGTTGAGATTCAGTAAGCTATACAAACACCTAGCGTTTGCTTAAATGGAATGTCTAAAACCTTTCTGCCATGTAAAGAAAAGTTCGGGAACTTCAGGAATGAGACCTGGTTCTCGATCCTCTGTGAAACCCAAAGAAGTTAATCTTGCGGGAGGGTTGGCTCAAAGAGGCGCACGGGGTCAAGAAGAGGAAGGCTGGAGCCCAGGCCCTGCTTTGGGCACAAGCCATCAGCTGGAATATTCTGTAGAACGGCAGTCCAGTTCCCCACACGGGCTACAAGCGGACGGGCCCTGGCGCCAAGCAGAAGCCGAATGAACTCGGACTAGACGGACCCAGTTCGTGCGCCTCGATTTGAAGACTACCAGAAAAATCGATTCGGTGGAAATGACTGATGCTGACTGGCACGTCTTTTGAAATGACACCAATTCTTTTCGATCCCACGTCTGATAAATTACATCTTTGAAAACCGTAAGGCCAAAGAAGAAGAGACGAAGTCAGAGGGACAAAGGAAGAGGGATGTGTGCTGGGCTACAACCCCACTGCTGCTCCTAGGCCGCACAGGCCCCGGGGAACTCACGGAGGCCCCGGTACCTCTGTAGCAGCCTCTGAGTGTGGAAGACTGTGGCTCTTCCCGTCCTTTCCAACAGGCAAGCGCATTCTGAGAACGAGCCAGACGCCCGGGAAAGGCGCCTTTGCCATTTGAACGATGTCTCCGGGACACAGACACGAGGCCCGGCTAGGAGAGCACACGGACAGCAGGTGCGCGCCTCCTGGCCCTACCAACGGTCTGGAATTGAGAGCTCACTATGGAATTGGAGAGCCGGCGGGCTGGCTTCAGTGCCACCGCACGCGATCTCTTCCCCAATTCGGAAACCCTTCTGGGGCCCCCCCCCCCCCACAGGGCTCATCAATACTTACTTGCGCCCACGGGAGCGGCAGCCGCTTGGGGTCCTCGCTCGCGAGGTCCTTCCCCGTCTCCGGGGAAGCCGTGCGGCTGGAGGGACGCCGTGCCCTGCGAGTCTTCGTCCCCCAAAGCCGAGGCCTGAGCCCGCAGTCTGTCGAGCGCGCCCAGGCCGGGCACCTCGAGACTGTCCCCCAGCTGGGCCAGGGGCGAGTCGCGCGAGGCCGGGAGGAAGGGCGTGTCCAAGGGCGAGCTCGGGGGCGACAGAGAGGACAGGGAGGAGCGGGAGGACAGCGACGCCAAGGACTGCGGCGTGTCCAGGGAGCGCCTCTGCCTGTGGAAGCCCGAGGGGCCCGGGGGCTCGAAGAAGGGGGCGTCTCGTCCCAGGGAGTCGAAGGGGATGAGGTCGAAGCGCAGAAGCTGGCCACACTCGGCGTCCGGCCTCTCGTACTGCGGGAGGCCGTAGATGTCCGTGAAGCTGACGGAGCTCAGGGAACCGCGGCTGGAGGCGAGCGAGCCCCGGCTGGAGGCCAGGGACCCGCGGCTGCTCCCCGAAGACACGGTCAGGGTGCTGGCAGACAGGCTGAAAGGACAGACACCCCGTGCCGTGAGACAAGCAGCCTGCACACCCCGGCTGGAGCCCCACCGCTCTCTGCTGCGAAGCTGAGCGTCTGGTCTGTTCCAGAGGGAACGAAGCCCTGCCCAAGGCTCCCGTGAACCAGAGCGGGCCTTTAGCCACTTGCGAGCATTTAGAAGGCGACTTCGTTAATATTCCCTTTGTTTCTTTCGAATATCAGCAGAGAGCAGCAGTTAGCATCAGAGACTCACGCCCGAGTCCTCGGTCCAGCTCAGACGCAGAGTAGCTGGGTCCGCTGGGTCAAGCTGTATGCCCTCTCGGAACCCCCTACTTTCTCACTGGGGGCTGGGAAATAATTCCTGCTCCCTCGTGGCATTTTTAGGAGTAACTGAGGAAATACTACATAGATAGCCCTTACATTATGCTTCACGATACGGTAAGTACTCGAAAGCAGAAGCTATTACTAAGCATCCAAAGCTTACTTTACAAATAGTCACATCATTAAAAAAAAACAACATAAAAATATCCATGCGCATATGGAGATGAATATACACGCTTCGGAAGCGGTGGATTAAATTACAAAACCGACGGACGAATTGGACTTCAGACTCGTCATTCTGCCGCCAAGTTCTCCTCATATTCCCTGAATCACACATTAGCAGCCTCTCTGAAAAATACAACGAAGCTGCTTTTCTACCCTGTGTTTACAACCGCTTCCGGTTCCAAGTTCTGCTACGAGAAAAACAAGCCAGAGGGAATGAAGACGTTCACGGACGCGTCGTTCTAACGTGAAAGTTACCCACCTTTTTAACTGGGACTGGAGATAGGACGCTAGGCGGGTAGCCTCTTCTAGCTGCGTAAGCAGACAGTTTCTTTTTTCCTGAAGGAGAATCCTGTAGGTAAGAAAACGGTCCATTGGTGGATTTTTCAGAGACAGAGTGAGTGTATTTTCCCTACAAGAAATCCAACTGTGAATTCCACCCCCCGCCCCCCCGATTTAGGTTTGAAAGACTAAATTCTAAAAAACCACGCCCAGGTCACAAACACCAGGATAACACAGACTGGTTTTGTCTTGCTTGAAAACGTACCCCCAGCACCCTGAGCAGTGCCTGATACACTGTAGGAGCCCAGCGGGTGCGTGGCCGGGTGGACGGACGGACGGGTGGACGGATGGGTGAGTGTGGGGGGGGGGGGGTGGGCATATGGATGGGGGGAAGGGGTGGGGGGGTGAGTGGGGGATGGGGGTGGGCAGGCACAGAACAGACAGAAAGCATGAGGGGCTAGACTAGAAAATGGACTCGAATGCAGAACACGCAGTAATCTACTGGAATTTCTTAGAACAAACCCGGGTCCCTCATTTAAGGCCTCTCCGGGCAAAAATGCATACAATTCTAAAATCTACAGAACTAAAAGATTAGACACAAACAAAACAAAACAGCAACTGTCACAGGGTTGGAGACAATTTTTCTCCTCTGTCCGCTTTTTCTACTTTATTATTTCTGAGATGACCTTTTTCCACTACACTAAGCCCACTGCCTAGAATAGAGCCTGACACGTACAGGCACTCAACAGTCACCGAATGAATGTGTGAGTATGTTTGCCTCAGAACAAAACAGTCCTTGTTTACAAATCAAACGATGGCATTGTAGCATGGGACCAAGTAGGCACCCTTAAAACAGCTGCTCTGTCCTTCGACAGGGGAAAGGATTTATGCCGTCCCAATCCCCAGTGACACTCACGACCCCGGCGCCAAGTTCCTACCCGACAATGAGGACACGGAGGCCGAGACGGGCAAAGACTGGCCGAGCAGCGGGCACATCTCAGCCCTAAGACGCCAACGTCGATCACTCTGGCCCAGCTCCACACCGGCTCTCTCTCACACCCCTCAGCCTATTCGCAGGGAGAGCCTCCTACCTCGGGGGCCCACACTTCCGGTTCCAGCACTCATCAAGTGGAGGGAGGCATGCGGAGAAACAGGCCTGCCTCCACCAGGCCCACGCTTCACTGCTGCAGGCGCCCTCGAGGGGCACACGGCCGCAGAGAATGTTCCCGAAGTGTTCGGGGGGAAAGCGCTGCCGGCACAAGGGCGTGCCGTCCTCGCCCAGGGCCGTGTAGCGGCACCCGTGGACGGCTCTCTCCTGGGCTGGTCCCACAAGAGCCTCCCTCAGCCGGATGAGCTTGGCTGAGCCAGTCCCGGACCTAGGCATCAAGGGGAACGGTGGCTCCATGGGGCTCCGTGGATTTGTACCCTGGGACCACAGCACTCACATGTGCCAGGGTTTCCACACGGCGAGGGCAAATATAGTCAGGGGTGCATGGATGTGGGGTGTGGAGAAGCAGGTGGCATTTGTGGGACCGGATCCACCCCCCTAAGAGAGAACCAACCCAATGAGTGCCCAGGCCCCCCTAGCCAGAACACGTACAACAGAATACCAAGGGTAGAGAGGAAGGTAACGTTGAAGCAGAAGAGTCTGGAAGCACAAGGGCACGGATGAACACTTCAGTTCCATAGTCCCTTCTCAGACTCAAAATCAACTCCGTGTTTACTCTGAGTGAAGTGACAGGCCACGCTAGCATCTTAAGCTAACCAGAACACATCCCGCCTATTGCTAGGAGATGGGCTCTCCAAACACCAACACTGCCTGCCAACACTGACATCGGCCACTAATGTCACCACACAGACCTCAGCAAAAAACGATCACTATCCGAGCATCGATAACCCCCAACACAGAGAACGGGCTAACAGGATGAACTGACAGTTCTAAGGGCCTCCGTACAGATGGAATCATTCAGCTGACGGCTGAATCCACGTCGGCAATGCTCACGTAGATGCAGCGTACGGTCCTCTTAACACGCTGAAGTCGAAGGTCCACTAGATCATCAGACAGGGTGGGCTCGCCAAAGCTCAGCTGATGCCCTCAGATACCCATCCGACAGCCCCGAAACGTGGAGGTCAGACCCAGCGTTTGGCGCGGCCCGTGGTCACACGCGCCAGATGGAAACCAGGAGACCCCCACACACCCCAAAGCGCCGAGCACCGAGGACACGGGACGCTGTGCTGGCCTCACCAGCCAAGAGCCCAGGACAGACCGAGGAGAGGCACGTTTGGGCACGGACACACGCCAGGCTGCCGGCTTCCTGCCGCAGCAGAGAGAGCGGGCTTTCCTGGGGGCGAATCAAGGTCGCAGATGAAAGGAAGAGGTGGCTGGCCCCAACGCCCACAATGGAGGAACGCAGGCTTCCTCTCTGTGCCGGCGCCCGCCTCCCGCCCTCCCGCCGGCAAGCCCACACCCGTCCAGGCTGCCGTCCTGCGGACCGGAGGAAAGCACCCCCGTACCGGGAAGGGGTGCGGTCTAAGCGGGCGGCTTCCCTCGCTCCATCCCCTTCTCCATCCCCTCCTGCTCCTGTCCAGGAGCCAGGAAGCTCAGGAGCCCTGGGCAGAGCCGGGACCTCCTACAGAAGGGAAGGCGTGCGCTCCCCGCGCCTTCTCCCTTCGCTCTACTTGGCGAGGAGATACGCCAGGCGGTAGACGCCTCGAGCGCCAACGGCAACCGGCACCGATCTCGAGTCACGTGCCAGGCCAGCTCTCCGAGTCAGCTCTTCCAGCTGGTTCTGCACTAGCAGCCGGGTCCCCCCCGGCCCCCACCCCCGGGGGGGAGGGGGGCCGGCACACCTTTCCGTGGCGCCCTGCACGGACGTGGCCCGCGCGCGCTGGATCTCCTCCTCCAGGCGCCTCCGCTCCTCCTCCAGCCGGGCCACGTCTTCCACCGGCCTCCGCTGCTGAACGATGAGCTGCAGCTCCTGAAGCAGGGCCTCTTTCTCCTTGATGAGCTGCAGCCGGTCCCTGTCGGCCTCGGCCAAACCCGGCCAGGACTCGTTGTCAAGCTGGGCCAGCTGCTGCTGGATGGTCGACACCCTGCAAGAGACGGGCCCAGAAAAATCCATGAAGTCAAAATGTCACCTTCCCACGTTCTCGACACCATCATGCAGATTCTAGAAACTCACCCTGCTCAGTACCTACTGAAGTTAGTGCACCAAGTGACAGAAATAAAGCGTTTGGAAACGAGGAGTGATAAGAATGACGCGTAGGTCTTTTGCACAACGTCCCCGGGTCTAGACTGGGGACGGCAGTGAGCAAATCGTGCTTGTTGTAGAGAAATGACGGAAAGGCTGGCGTCCTCCACGTACCCGTGCACTGTGCTGTCTCAGGTGCACGGTTTCCCACATGGCACTGTCGCAGAGCAGGATGGAACCGGCTCCTTTCTCCTCATCCCCCGTCATCAGTAGCTAAACACTGCGCCGGGTACGTGAGACATGCTTCTGGTTTCCCGCCTCGTCTGCCGTGCCTGACCGCCAACGCCACGTAGACAAAGTGACAGGACAGCCACGCACCCCTCACACTGCTTCTGGACAGAAAACCCCCTTGACCGTAGGCGACATTCAAAATGCTTTGCAGAGAGCAGATACTCGGCAAGGGCTAAGCGCACGGAACTGGGAGCAAACATGACCGCAAATATCCGAGAGCGGGAGGGTCGGCCCTGGCAGGCGTGGGTGTTGGCGTGAGGTAATCAGGGGGGTAGAGACCGGTCAGCCTCGCTAAGTGCATCGGCATGACCACCCTCCGGGTGTAAGAACGCGGGCTCTGTTGTCACCTTCCACGGGCCCAAACTTCCATGCGTTCGCTTGGCAGACCGCATCACCGTGTGTCCCGAGTCGCTGCCGAATGCAGACTAAACGGCAGAGATGCGGCCTGTATCTTCAGAGCAATCCTTTCATGGCCAGAGTAGACTGCTGTAGGCCCTTCAAGTTTAGGTGTGGCTAAATATGAGGCCTATCTGTTTTCAGGCAGAAGCCAGGGATGCCAGACTTGCCCCAAACCCGGCGCCGCAAAGGACAGACAGACATTGGCACACGTGCCCAAAAACCCAAATCCAGAGACGTCCCTGAGGTCGCAGAGAGCGGTGAAGAAGGGGCAGAGGCAGGGGCACATGGCCCTGTAGCCTCTAAGGCAGTTATTCTCAAAGTGGGGTCCCGGACCGGCAGCCTCAGCATTACCAGGAGTTTTGTGACAAACGGCAACCTCGGGTGCCACCCCAGACCCGTTGAAGGAGACACTGTGCGGACGGGGTCAGGTGATCTGGACTTTAACAAGTCCCACTGGTACTTCTGATGCTCACCGGAGTTCAAAAAGCCTCTGACCCCAGGCGGCCCGGCCTTGTCCAGAGGATCCTAACTGGCCTTGGAGCTCTTAGGGGCTCGTATCAGGCTCCGATGTGGTGGTCCTCACTAAAATGGGAATGGCAGGAGTGCCCCTGAGGCCACCCTGTCCCATGCCCAGGGCACACACACTCATCAAAGCTGGCATCCGCCCGCTAGGTCCAGCCCTCGGAATCCTTCTCGACACCAAGCTCCCTGCAGACGCTGCCCATCCATCGACTGGTGTCGGTCCACGTGTCAAAGCCTGTCAGCCGGCCCTGCACTAAGTCAGGCTCCTCTGAGCTGGATGTGAGCGTGCGGGCTAGCCAGCCCGGCCAGAGGACTGGGTAAGACGCCTTCTTCGAGTACCAAAGCCAATCCGAAAGCCAACGGTTTAAAAAAGGAGTGTACAAATTACAGTTTCAACGTGTGCATTTTACTCAAGTCCAATTCCCCAAGAAGGTAAAGAAAATAGTTGAATGTCAGTAGCTTTATTAGGCAAGTTCTTTTCCAACTTAAAACTAATTTCCTGAAAATGTGTTGGAAAATGGTGCCAAATCATGTCACTGAAAAATACTAATGACAGAGGCAGCTGAACAGGGTTAGGAATCCAACTGGGCCTTAAGCATCCATCTATGTCTAATTAGTGTAATTAAAATTTATGGCAGTCATATAACTGAAGCCCAAGGAAAATACACTGCAAGTAGGCCCATAAATAAGTTAGTGCCAAATCAGACATTATACCCAATGAAATTTCTGGAACGTTCTACCGTAGATCCAGACAAGTCCAAAGTAAGGAATAAATATGAAGGGGCCGAACAACAATGAGCAAATTCATCGTGTCCTCGTAAGTTCTCATGTAATTTACCTGACCAATCCACAGGAAAGCCTCTCTGAACCCTGCTAAAGTTAGCGGTATTACTTTGTAACGTGTACTAATTCTCATACATCCACTACAAGCGGACACAGTTTAAAAAGCACTGCCTCTGAGTCTCTGAGGTGTACATGAGAGGCGATCGTGATTCTGTCCAAGCCGGCCAGGCGCAGGTTAGCTGCCATTCTATGTGGATTCAAGTTGCCGAGGGTGGCAGGGCGGTGGAAGAGCCAGTCCTAGCTAATCCTACTCTTTCCAGGCAGATCTCAAGTAATAGCCACTATCAGAAAAAAGAATGAGGGGAAGAAAAGAATTATAGGCGGGAAGAGAAGCAAAGCGCCAGCTTCGAAAGGGCTGTCCACCGAAGGCATAAAAGAAACAGCACAGCGGCCGAGGTGAAGCACGTTTCTGAGACTCGGCACAGCTCGCAAGAAAAATAAGCAAAGCCACGCGGCAAGGGACAACGTCTGTAGAAGAAACCAAAGACAGGCGAAGTGGCTTCCACGCCACCCGTCGGGAAAAGCTGCCTGGGCCGTGCCGAACACCAGGCAAGCATTTCTATGCTTGAGGATAGCGCTCTTTAAAATACATCTCACAATGACGCAAGCGATCGCCTGGTCATCTGAGAGCTAGCTATGAATCTAGAAGACTACTGACACGTATCGCAAAGCGCCATTTCTTGCCCTGTCTCCCTACTCCAGATGCAGGCACACGGGACCTGCTCTGGGCCGGGTTGAGAGCGTGGCACACGCGTCTTGTGTGTGTGTCCGCACTAGAAGCCCAAAGCTCTAGAAGGATTCCTTCACTCATTTCTGGTGCATTCACCGAGGGACAGACAAGACGGCTTTGCCTTTGATACAGTACGCCTCGTCTACTGTGCCGTCCCGTGCTGCCACCCTCGAAAGCAGCCATCTGCCAGGAGGACCCGTAGTGTGGTAGGTTTACTGGAGGAGATTGACTTCGCGCCTAAGACGCAGCATCACTTCCGGTGCCCCTTCTTCCACATCCGCGCCACACAACTGATCTGAAGGCTGGAACCCCACTCCTACGAGTACCATCATCCCAGTTCTGAGCACTCTGAGGAAAACAATCTCCAGAAAGGCTTTCTTTCCTGAAATACCATTTCGGTGAAATTAAATACATGAAAGCAAACCAAGGCCCTGAGGACGGTTTGCAAAAAAGAAACGTTCCCCAGGTCATTTTGAAGGGAGTCCGAGAGCCGCTTAAAATTGGGGATGGTTTATTTCCTGTAAGTCAACTGTATTCTGTACGGATTCTAATTTTTGATAGGTAATACATTTTATGGCTTACATATAATCTCTCACAAATGCCTTTAAAAGCTTCAGTGGCTCAGTTGGTTAAGCATCCGACTTCGGCTCGGGTCATGATCTCGTGGTTTGTGAGTTCGAGCCCTGCGTTGGGCTCTGTGCTGACAGCTCGGAGCCTGGAGCCTGCTTCGGATTCTGTGTCTCCTCTTTCTGCCCCTCCCATGCTCATGCTTTGTCTCTATCTCTCAATAATAATCGTTAAACAAATTTTTTAAAAAAAGCTTTAAAACGTATGTCCCTGTGCTCATGATGGAGAAGAAATGAAGGCAAAGCCTCAACCAAACACTGAGCCTTCATATTTATTATGTAATCTCCAAATTCCATTCCCTGAACAGGTCTAAGGTAGACACAAGTAATAAATGAATCTTTTGTCCCCCTCGCTGTTTTTGCCTGACCACCTGTTCTGTTACAGCCCAGGCACCATTAAACCATGAATGGAAAGGTGCGTTTATGCTGCAGAAACTACTTAGGCCCCCACAGTTCACAGAAGCCCTAAATAGTGTCTGCATTTTTCTGAAAAAAATAATGCACTTCTAAAAAATTTTTTTTTTCAACGTTTATTTATTTTTGGGACAGAGAGAGACAGAGCATGAACGGGGGAGGGGCAGAGAGAGAGGGAGACACAGAATCGGAAACAGGCTCCAGGCTCCGAGCCGTCAGCCCAGAGCCCGACGCGGGGCTCGAACTCCCGGACCGCGAGATCGTGACCTGGCCGAAGTCGGACGCTTAACCGACTGCGCCACCCAGGCGCCCCAAAATAATGCACTTCTAATACAGCACAGTTCTGCGGTATATTTTACATACCCAGAACAATCCTTGGTTTTTTTCAATTTATGTATGAATTCTGCAGTCTACTATATAATTTTGCATGTTCCTAAAATACGGTTGCTTTCCAGAAGAGAAATGGAACCCCAGGCAAGCCAAGGTCCCATTTGACGCTTGAGACATGACAGACCCCCCCAGTGCCACACTCTGGGACGTCGTGTTGGCTTGGAGCCTTGTGCCTTCAGATTTCAATCGCAGCTACAGATTTGACACTGCTTATGTTTTCTCTCCTCAGTTTTCTTTTTGTAAATATCCATGTACACGAAAAGCAAAAGTTCAAGAAAATCTCAGTTGAGATCTAGGTCAGATGGACGATAAAATCGCTTCAGCTGACTGAGCTAAGCATCAATAAACCGCTGTCCATTTGGCTCAGCTCTCTATTCTGTGTTGGAAATTCGAGCTGAATCTCGAATATGTGGTGTAGGAAGGGTCTACTAACACCCCCAAACCCTTCCCTGCCCTCGTGTCTTTTCTCCTTTGAGGGTACAGATCTTCGGAGAGCAACTCCTTTAAATGAGAAGCAGAGCATCTGTAGGCTTCTTTCTCTTGGCCTGAATGGGGAAGAAGGAGCCAGGCGTGGCAAGGATGCTTTCCCACGTCGCTCCTGGCTGTGATTCACTCACGCCCGAGCCCCGATACACAGTCACTGCAGAAACGAAGGAGAACTCCAAGCGACTGATCAAATTCGACTGGAATCCTAACACGACTTTGGTTTCTGACGACAGATGAACAGCAGGACCCATCCTGGCAACAAACGCTAAGACACAAAAAACTGGATGGGTCCGATGTTTTGTTCCTATCTGGACTGCGAGTGTTTCTATGGAAACAGCTGCAGTTTGTGCACAGTTCTGGAACGAGTGCTCTTAGGTTAAAAATAAGGAACTATCTGCGTCCCTGGGACTGCTTCGAGACTCGTTCCTCCAAATCGGCTTTGAAAAATTCTAAAATTTTCAACCAATAATGTGAAAGTATTCCTATCATAAGGTCTGCCTTGAGAATCCTAAGTGATGTTCCTGAAGGGAAACCCAGAAGCAGTTGTTTGGGTACATTTTCCACGATCCAGAGTTGAAAACACAAAACTAGTCCCCATGATGGTGATTTGGTCGACAGAATTCTCTAGAAATCACACTACCACTTGGAATTAGGAGTTCCACTTCCACTAACTTCCTTTTAATCTGAATACATCCTGGGGCGCCTGGGTGGCTCAGTCGGTTGAGCGTCCAATTTCAGCTCAGGTCATGATCTCATGGTTTGTGAGTTTGAGCCCCGCATCAGGATCTGTGCTGACAGCTCAGAGCCTGGAGCCTGCTTCGGATTCTGTGTCTCCCTCTCTCTCTCTGCCCCTCCCCTGCTCACGCTCTGTCTCTCTCAAAAATAAATAAACATTAAAAAAATTTTTTTAAATAAATAAATAAAATAACCACTCTCAGGGCACCTGGGTAGCTCAGTCGGTTAAGCGATTAAGCGGCTGACTGATTTCAGTTCAGGTCTTGATCTCACAGTTCTGTTCCTGGGATCGAGCCCTCAGGGCACTCTGTGAGATTCCTCTTGTTGCTGTAACAAAAGACCACAGATTCGGTGGCTCAAAATAGCACACGTTGTTATCTTCCAGTTCCAGAAGTCACAAGTCAAAACTGGGTGGGCAAGGCTGTGATCTTTCTGGAGGCTCTAGGGAAGAACCCATCCCACTGCCATTTCTAGGGGCCGCCCACAGGCCTCAGCTCGTGGCCCACGCCACTCTGATCTCTGCTTCCCTCCACGTCTCCTTCCCTGACCGTCCCTCTTCCAGGGACCCTAGTGATGACACTGAGCCCACTTGGATCATCCAGGACCATCCCCCCATCTCCAGATCCTTAACTTAATCCCATCCACAGTTTCTTCTGCCATGGAAGGCAACACAGTCACAGGTTCTGTCTACAGGACACGGACATCTTGGGGAGGGGGGTGGTTCTGCTAACTCCAGGCACTAAGTCAGGAGTCTGCCTGGCAGGCTGGAGCCCCGGTATGTCTGGGGAACACCGAGGGGTCGGCTCGGCTGGAGCAGGGCGGGGAGGGCGCGGGGAACGGGCTAATGCCCCGAGTTAGCGAAAACCTGCTCCTGTGGGCCCTCGCGATCCAAACACAGTAGGGATTCAGGAGCAAAACGAGCAGCCCGAGAGTAAGGCTTCTCAGCCAAGACACCACCGACAGTCTGGGCCACCTGTCTGTGCCATGGGGCCATGCGGCATCTCTGGGCTCCGCCCGCTGGGTGCCGGCAGTGCCCGGTCTCTAGTCACAGGGACCAAAAACGCTCCTTGGGGAGCAAACATTGCTTCCTTCAATGCTTGAGACCCATGCGAGGCAGAGGAATGACAGCACCTAACACGTCTTGCAAGGATCACTTGTCTGAAAAAAAAATTCCGACAGAGCAACTGAAATGACCAAAGGCTACACAAGAGTATGCTGAACCGCACCAGGAAACGCACCGTCCACACCAGGGAGAAGCGCATGGCAGCTGGGAGGACGTCTCCGCCCATCACTCTAGGAAAACTGACAAGGAATGAAGACGTTTCATGATGCTAAGCGCATGTGAGGATCAGGGCTCTCAATCGCCATTCACAGCAGTGCAAAACTTTCAGCGTACGTGCCTTTAGACCCACACATCTCATTGCTGAGTCTCGGTCCACGGGAACCGTCATTCCTGCAAGGCTGGGGCCCACAAAAAGACGTGCAGTTTGTGGAAAGAGAAGACTGCAGCCATCGAAGACGTCTAGCCGCAGAGTGATGGCTGTGCCTCCTAAGCTATGCATCACGTACCGTATTTGACTATGCCGGGCTTAATTGATTTCAATGTTTAGATAAAAGCCTGGAAGGGTTCACGTCAAACCATTAATGGTAGGAAGTGGGATTAGAGAAGGGAAAAACAGCTGGTCTCTATTTATTGATTGTGCCTGTGACAAAAACGATGTATTCATGTACTGTTTTTGTAATAAAAACAAAGAGGAAAATACAAGTGTGCGTGCACGTATGTAAGCATGCCTGTGGTATATGCGGACATCACGTACAAGCATACACGGGCATGTGTTTCTGGCTCTGGCGCGTGTACACATATGTTCACGCACACACGCACGCGCAGCCCCCGCAGGTACTGCCCGGTGGGGTGGGGGGAGGTCCTCACCCCCAGGCAGAGCCGCTGATAAACTCACAGATTTCTGTTAGCTGGGGAGGAGTTTTATCTCCCAAATAGGTTAAAGACCATACGTAATCGCATCACATACACAATTGTTTGGAAATGCCCCGAACAGGGCAGGTGCCGGGTAGAAAGAAGTACGATCTCCCATGCTCCCAGCAGCTTCTCTACCCACTGGAGCTCCTGGGGTCACCCACGCAGACCACAGGCGTGGCCCCACTAAGACATCGCAGTCCTCCAGCACAGAGAAGGGTTTCTTGGCCTCGGCGCTGGGGACACACGGCAGGGATCATGCTTTGTGTGGGTCCGGCCCGTGCGCCATAGGATGACGGAGTGACAGGCCTGGGGCCCGCCGACTGGATGCCGATAGCAGGTCCCCCACAGTCGTGACAACCACAAGTGCCTCAAGACAGGGCCGGAAGTCCCCTGGGGGTAAAGGGTCCCCTGCCCCCGAACTGAGAACCCCTGTGCTAGAGGGAAGACAGGCAGCGCTCGTGCAAGCCGGCCCAGGAGGTCCTCACGTAAATGGTGCCAGTGCAGCCCAGAAAGGCGTTCCCGAGAAGCCCTCACTGTCCCACAAAGGCTGAAGCGCCCAGGGCGGGACCCCACCCCCCACTCCCATAGCTGGCAACCTTGAAATAGTACTTTCATTTAAAAGATATTGATGAAATGCGGTGTCCTCCCCTGCATATCTGCCTTAAATACTTGCCTTTTCGCCCAAATGTATTATCTCAACATTGAAAAGGCGACTCCCTGTGTACCGATGCTATCTCTAGAAAACAAAAAAAAATCACTTGCTATGTTGAGAAAATGTCACAGCAAAGCACGGAACAATTAAGTTCCTAAGTGTAGCAACCTTCTATCTTCTGCATTTTAAAACAGCGCAGCAAATTCCAAGCACCCACACTGCGTAGTCCAGTAGAAACATGCAGGAATGAGTAGAGGAACATTCCACGGGGACAACAGCCCCTGGCAGACGGCAGCGAGCTCAAGAGCAGGAACGCGCGGTAGATGGACAATACGGCCACGGAGCCCAGCAGCAAGGCTGAACGGATCTGGCGGCAGTCCGTGTGGAAACATAAAGCCCACTGCACATGCGAGGGGGGAAGCCAGGAAGAGCCGGGTGTCAGAGCTCCGAGCAAACAGAAGGCCCGTGTCAGGCCCTCTAGCAGGGGAGTCACCTGATCCGCTTTGGTTGCTATTTTTACATTTTCTACAAAGGCAACCAAGTGGATTACCAGACATCAGGAATGATACAGTCGATCGAGCAGACCCAACTATTTCGCTTCCAGAAAGGACTCCCTCACCCCACTGGGCATTCCGCTGCTTCTCCCCCAACCCTCCAAGAAAACAGTTCGCATGTGACTCAAGAAACTTTTTTCAAAACGATATGCTTTGTAGCTTTCCAAAGCACAGATCTGGAAATGATTTGGTTTTAAGGCTCTTTTCAAAAGACACAAAAGAGAGAAAGTGTCTGAAAAGAGGACACAAAAGCCACGGCAGGGTCAGAATATAGAAAACGGGGTCCTGGGGACATGGGGAGGGGTATGACGTGCTAAAAACCCTGCCTGCCTGTGAGGACTGCACACTGCCTCTCAATCCTGCCCCTGGCTACGGTTAGGACTGGGACAGGGGGACAGAAAGATGAATTTTGAAAATGTACAGACAGGGTCGAGTCTCAATTTTCAGAGGGCAGATGATTTACAGCAAAGGTCAACAAAAGTGGCTACGCTTCAGTTCTATCGAAATCCAAACAGACCGGGGGCCGCCAGCACGTGCTGACCTAGTCCTTATTAACCCGTCTTTTAAACCAAGATGCGTGGCTTTCTCCATTAACCTACAGAGTCGGAAAGGGCACATATAGAAGACAAGGCGATTGTGTTGAAGCCTTGGTGGGAAGGCAGGGAGGGCGGGAGCCAGGTGTCTCTGTCTTTATTAAATCATGGCTTTATAACTGTTCACAAGAGTGACCGTTTCACATTTTGAATGCATAGGAAATTCTGCTGTGGGTATTGGGAAGCTTCCACAGAAAGGAAGATCTTTGATTTTATATTCCACCAGACACTGCTTTCTGAGAAAAAGTGGACGATCCCACACTGGAGTTCCACAAAACCTCTTTCCATGAGAGAAAGGAAGGAAGCAGAAGGCAAGATTGGAAAAAGGAGCTTACCTCTTTCTGGCTTCCTCATACTGCCAATTAAGCCTGACTCGGTCTACAAGTCTTGTCTTATCATCAAAGACAAACTTTCCGGAACAGAAGGAAAAAAAAAGGGGGGGGGGAGGGAAACATATTAAAACATATTTTCAAAATAGAAAATTCATTTCAACTTTTAGCAACAGTGAAGAAGATCTTATTTTGTCTTTAAATTTCCACTTTTCGGGACGCCCGGGGGGACTCAGTCGGTCAAGGGTCAGACTTCAGCTCAGGTCATGATCTCACAGTTTGTGAGTTTGAGCCCCACGTCGGGCTCTGTGCTGACATCTCGGAGCCTGGACGCTGCTTCAGATTCTGTGTCTCTCTCTCTCTCTCTCTCTCTCTCTCTGCCCCTCCCCCACTCGTGCTTGATCGCGCGCTCTCTCTCTCTCTCTCAAAAAAGAAAACAAATGTCCCCTTTTCAAGGGTCTGGAAGGAAACACACCAAATAATACTTAGCTGTCACCTCTGGTTGCTAGAAGCTGGGCGTGGGGCTGGGAAGCTCTGCTTTTCAAACACTGGTGGGTCTGTTTGTATTTTTTACCAGTGGAAGTGTATTCATCTATTGTATAATTCCTAACAACAAATTAAGTTTAAAAAACAAAATAGGGAATTCCTTAGTAAAAGTTGACACAAAGGCATAAACGTCCGTCCCACTTGGTACAGTACATTTTGTCATTCTTCAATAAATGCAGAATAACGATGTTCTCCTGAGAAGTCACACGATCGGAAGACGACAGGCTTAGCTGTGTTAGGCATGGGCTACAGGACTCCTTCTAGTGTCACATGGCATGTTAAAGAGCTCAAGGTCAAAAGGAAATAAAGCAAGGTCTGGAAAAGCCTGGATCTGGGCACATCACCTTAGGAGTTAGAATTGAAATGTGGTGCCCTGACATGATCATTAGTTGTTCTTATTTTCTTACCAATTACACCGAACAAAACAAATTCCTAAAACAAAACAAAAAAAGACCCGTATGGGAGGTAATCGTAGCTCACCTTGGTCACTTCTTTCATTCCTGGAAATCTATGACACCATCATTAAATCGATCCTCTCTGTAGATCTGACCTTAACTAGACCATGGCCTCCAAGTCATTTTTTTAAATAACGTCATGTCAGCAAATATTTGAAAATATTCTATCTGAATGATCAGTGATGAATTTATTGATACCAGTGTTGATATACATCAATAGGAATGTCTTTATCTTCATCGTCTTGAATGGCGAGATGGAAGAAATGCCTTACGAGGGGCTGAGCATTCTCCAATGAGATGTGTCATAATTTTACACATTTTACAGCCTCCCCACGGTTTCCTCAACACACACACACACACACACACACACACACACACACACACACACTCCTATGCTTTGACGTCACATCTCCAGGAGCCATCTACGCTGGAAACGAGCTACATGTCACCTCACCACCTTGTTTGTCGGAGACTCCTGCAGCTGACCCATCATCAAGACCAACAGATATTTCTTCAACCTGTTCTTGATGCTCCTGTAGATCTCTGAGCTCTGTTTTTGCACTCTTCTTTGAGAACAAAATGGACATCTTGGTCAAAAAAGGAAAAACCTACGGCCCAATGGATTCAGCAGGTTCCTGCTTCACAGTTCCTACGTAGCATGTACCCCAACCATCGAATCCCAGCATTAGGCCTGCAGCGTGTATACATCTGTGTTTGCAAAGTCCTGGGGTCAAAAAGCATAGCCAATTATGTCCACACCCATCCCACAAAACTGATGACCCAAAGTGATAACTAAGCCAAGTACGCAGACGTCTAAGATGGTGCCCAGTAGACTCCACCTCTTGGGATTTGCCCCATGTGTGAGCCCCTTGAGAGTGCTCTAGAGCCATGATTACCAATAGAATACAACAGAGATGATAAGAAGCCATTTCTGTGACCAGGTTACAGAAGACAGTGACTTCCATCTTGCTGGCAGACTCTCTCAGCTTGCACACTTTGATGAAGCAAGCTATGGTGCCAGAGAGGTCCATACGGCAAAGAAGCAAAACCCTCTGTCCCACGACCCGTGGGGAAGTGAATCCTGTCAACAATCACGTGAGCTTCAAAGTGGCCTCTTCCCCAGTCAAGTCCTTGGATGAGACTGCAGCCCTGGCTGATGCCTTGATTGCAGTTTCGTGAGAGCCGCTGAAGCAGATGGCCCACCCAGACTCCTGACCCACAGCAGAAGTCTGAGATAATCGAAGTGTGATGTTTTAAGATGCTACATTTTGGAGTAATCTGTTAGGCAGTAATAGCCCACTAATCCAATTACGGCCTTTCAATATCCTTTTTTATAACGACATGATATAAACAGGGGTTTAGACATCAGAAACGTTGATTCAAACCCAGCCAGCCCTGGCTACATGACCTTAGCTGACTCGGCACCTGATCCCCTCGTCTATCAAAAGTATATGGAAACAACTAATAAGGTAACAGCCATGAAGCGGTCAGTCCAGGGCCAGCCCCAGTAAACTCACAAACGATAACAATTTACTCCTTGAGTTACTGCAACGGCATGACCAGCCACTCCCCACCTGATATTTTTAGAAAGTCTTACCTAAGCATTAGAGAACCTTTGTTTCTTCCAAACTAGTCGAATCTCTAAATTCTAATCCTAACCTATGATAAGGGCAATTATTCATGGAATTCAATGAGTCTTATACTTCTTTCTTTCCTGCACACCAAACCCTTTAGGCAAAAATAGCAGGCATTTCTGACTTACAGATTCTTTTCTCTGTGTCTTTACATAGATGGTGACCCTATCCTTTAAAACCAAAATTGCCTGGTCAAAAACGTCTACGCGGACTTTTGAAAACAGGGAGGGGAAAATTGAAAATAGGGCTGTTCTGGGACGTCCAGGACAAAAAGAGTCATTATTTACCATAGTACTCTCAAAGAGATACTATTTGCCTAAACTTCAAAATATTAGTTAATTATTTAAAACCCAGAGTTTTTGTCAAGGGTCTTTTCCCCCTGTTTCCTTTTCTTGATGTAATTTTGGGGAGGGCATTCCACATTCCATTGATGTCTCGTCTTTACTTAATAAGCTCTAAGAAAAAGAAGCCATCTTTTTTTTTCAATTTGTTTTCCATTTGTAATAAACTTCACTCAATAACATTACAACAGGAGTGTCTTTAAGCATTCACCACCCTGCTTCAGATGACGACTGCCAACTTTGTTTTTGTGGCTAACTCAAGGCTTCACTAATTGCCAAAAGGGGCCTTATGAAATTCTTCCAAGTCCCAAGCAAAATTAATTTTGATTCAATTCAATTTCCTGACATTCTTTTAGAAGAATAAGAAATAGCATCAAAGTATAACCCAAGGGTGCCACAGCCACAAAGCCTCGGAAAATCACTGGGCTAAGCCAACGATCGGTAAACTATGGCCCCCACAGGCCAAACCCAATCCTGTTTTTAAAAATAAAGCTTTATTGGAACACAGCCCTGCCCGTTTGTTCGCACACTGCCTATGGCTGCTTTTGCATTCTAACAACACAGCTGGATAGTTATGGCAAAGGTCTAAAATATTTACTATCTAGGGGTGCCTGGGTGGCTCAGTCGGTTAAGCGTCCGACTTCGGCTCAGGTCACGATCTTGTTCCCGAGTTCGAGCCCTGCATCGGGCTCTGTGCTGACAGCTTGGAGCCTAGAGCCTGCTTCAGGTTCTGTGTCTCCCTCTCTGTCTGCTCCTCCCCTGCTCACGCTCTTTCTCTCTCTCTCAAAAGTAAATAAACATTAAAAAAAAAATTAATATTTACTATCTGGGCCTTTACAGAAAAAGTTAGCTGACCCCTGCCATAAGATATCGTATGTCTGTTAAAAACACACCTAAATTCAATTCTCAAAAGGATTCTGCCAGTTTAAAGAATCCGAATCACAAGGAGAGGGGTAATAAGCCATTCGATTGCCTTCCAGGCCCCGGGACCTTCAAGCTGGATTTTTTTTCCTCCAACACAATGGCACAGAAGCCAAACCATCTCTGAAGAGAAAGTGGCAGAGGAAAACAAACGAGTGACGAGTGACGAGTGACGGCACCGCGAAGGCGGCTCTTTCCTCTCCGGGCACATTCGGCCCTCCCCTCAACCCCAGCCCCGCCCCCCCCCCCAGTTCCTGGCATACCTCTCCAACGATGTCGGTCTGAGACCCAGCGTCGCAGAACTGGTGAGGTAAAGAATCGCCAAGCACACCTGGATTGTGAGGGAGCTCCGGCAGAGGGTCGGTGAGAGAAAAGCTATTCCTGAAGCCGTCGGTCAGCTTGGCCAGGCTCTGGAAGAGAAGGAAACGAGCCGCCTGAACAGAGGTGGTGACGCTTCCCTTCCCGCTGAGGGCCGCCCCTGGCGCCGGCCCACCCCACCCCTCCCCCACCAGGTGGAGAAGCCAAGTTTACCGCCACGTGCACCTTTAATACAATTCTTCGTCATTTACGTCCCCCTGTGACCGAGTCCCCCTGCCAGCATGTGGCTAACGTAGACAACTGCCGGGGTACCACTGTTACTGTTTTTCTTCTTTAGGAAACGCAGCGTGTTTCAACACACACACGCACACACGCACACACGCACACACGCACGGTACCTGTGTGAGACGGTGGATGTGTTAACTAACTTTATCGTGGTAATCATTCCAGATTATATATGTATATCAAATCATTAGGTTGTATACCTTAAGTTTATATAATTCTGTCATCTGTACCTCAATAAAAGGGGGGAGCACTGCCATCCAAAACGTTCTATCAATAAATGAGTCTGAGATGAATGCCACCTCGAGATTTTGATAAACCACACAGAAGCAAAACCACTCCCAGATGATGTTTACGTATTTTCACAACCTGGTTTTTCAGGTGACTGTACATGACCAAGAGTCCTCTCACGTGATGTCAGTTGGCCAAAAACCAGAGTATGTCTTCTGGCACACGTAACCCCTTTGGGTGCAAGTCAAAGAGCAATGAGATTTTCTACAAGTTTTTAGAAGACTTTTGAACGTTTTTATCTTCAGCAGACATTGCTGCGGACACCAGGACGCGCAGGAGCGGTATAACACACGTAGCTGGTTCTGGCTCTAGACAAAGGCATCTTGGAATGGGCCGGTACCATTAAGCTCATAAAAGAAAGACAAAACAACTTCTTTGATTTTACTAGAGAGGACGTTCCCCATGCCTCTCCCAGGAGCGTCTCAGAGAAGATGCTGGGGTCTGAAGCTTCTTCTAGAAATTCTATCTCCAGCCCCCACACTGGGGAACCCACTCGAGGCAACTGGGCGGTCGCCCCCGCCCTGCACGCCTGGATCGGCCAGTGCGGAGCAGTTAGCACAACCTCCAGGGGCAGAGCCTCCAAGCCCCCGTGGTGAAATGCCGCTTGGTTCACCCCTGGGGTTTAGGCTCACGTTATGATGGGTGACATCCATACAGCACCTTGTCCGACACCGCACTCAGAGGCCTCAGTAAATGGCAGTAGCTGTTCTTGCTACCAGTGCTCGGAGACAATCTAACCATCGATCGTTTACTTTCATGACCTGGAGAGGGCGTGTGAAAATACAGATGTGTGGGCCACACCTCCAGAGCCTTATCTAGTAGGCCCGGGGCAGGGCCCGGGAATGGGCAACTCAGTGACCACTGTGGGGACAAGTCTGTTGGATCCTTGACCTCAGGAAGCACTGCCATGGAAGGCAGCTATCTGTGCACCTGTCTCATTTGGCCTACGAGTCTGAGCGCTGCTTCACGTGCCCTTGTATGCCCTACATTCTGCGGAATCTAGACCGGTGCCTACTAGGTACTCCGTGTGTGGAACACGAAATGAAAGCCGTAACAGAAACATCTGAAAGCACCCGAGCATCAAGCAAAAAGACCAGCGCGCACCCATTTGCAAACACTCAAGCTTTTTCTAAAAATAACAAAATATACAGAAGCGCGAGGAACAAAAAATGCTCCACTGATGGCAGCCATGGAACCGAAATGTACGCACGCAGTAGGGTACTTCGCGGCCACGTCAGGGAATGAAGCGGCGCGTGGTGGACAGATGCAGAAAAAGAGACGGGGTGTTATCGTTAGGTGAGGAAGCCGGGGCAGGGGAGCAGCAGGCATAGTCCTAGCTCCCCGTGAGGATGGCTGAACACGCGTTCACACTCTCCCGCGGCTGCATAAACACTAGCCAGGTATACGGGAAGCTAATAAAAGTAGTTACAGGAGACAAGCGAATGAGGCAACAGCAAGACCTGTCATCATAGACTTTTTAAATTTTTTGATTATTGAACAATAGGCATCACCCATTTTTGTGGCTTAAGTCGTGTCCTCCGGAAAGTTACGTTCAAGTCCTAAGAATCTGGGAACGCGGGCTGCTTTGGAAATGGAGTCCTTGCGGACGGAATCAAGTTAAGGTGAGGTGATACAGAATTAGAGTGGGTTCTAATCCAATGATTGGCACTCTTATAAGAGGAGACCATTTAGATGCGGGGACACAGGGAGGGCACCATGTGACGAGGAAGGCAGAGGCTGGAGCAATGCAGCTACAAGCTGAGGGATACCAAGGAATGCCAGAAGCTGGAAGAGGTGAGGAAGGATCCTCCCCTACCGCCTCAGAGATGGCAGGGCCCCGTCGGCACCTTGACTCTGGCCTTCTGGCCGCCAGACCCTGGGAGAATAAATTTCTGTTGTTCTATGCCAGTGTGTGCTCCTTTGTCATGGCGGCCCTAGGAATAACTAGTACCCGTATTTGAAAACGTTTTAATATACAGTATACATAAATATACACACATAAAGAACAAATATACACATATATGTATGATATATATGCGTGTGTTTAAAAATATATGGATTGCATATATAATACATATATAACATAATATATATGGTAAGTACATATTTTCCTAAAATTTTAAATAAAAGACAGACACGTAGGCAGGCAGACGAATGGACATGGGATCTGAAGAGTGCCAGGCCCTTACCTGCATCAGGTCCCGCCTCTCCTTCTCGCCTGTGCAAATGGCTTTCTTGATGGTCCGGAGCTCACTCATTATGGCCTGTGCCTCATCCAGCTTGTAGTTGGTGTGAGTGCTTGACATCTTACGATCAATCCTGGTTAAAAAATAAAAATAAGAGATTATAACATTCCATTACACAATAACAACAACAACAACAACAACAACAACAACATAACTCAAAAGCTTTACAGAAAGGTGGGAAACGGTTAAAAGCGTTGTGGCAAAGAGAAATAAAGATCCCATAAAACCTTTCTTGCTTGTGGTAAATACGCAGAGATGAGCCTTCGCCGGTGGACGGTTTCCTTTGCTCCAGGAACATCCAATGCAGGTGAGGACCTTCGAATCAGGATTCCCATGACCTCTACTAATGATCAGGCAACAAACACTGGCTTAAGTAATATCCTGAGATGGTAAACTCCTCTCTGAGAGGGGGATCATGTCTTACTTGTTTATCCCCGGCATCTGGGTTAGCGGTCAAAACTGTCTATTAAATAAACATACGAATGACATCTGTGTCCAAGGAGAGCATATGGGAAACAGCAAAATGTTGTGAACTTTTAATAGCGATGCCTTCTATAAAATTGGAAACTCTGTCTCCGCTACCTTCTTCCATCTCATTCTCGTTCTGATCTCCCTCTCTCTCTCTCTCTTTCTCCTTACTACTCACCTCCTCAGTTCTTTCTTTCAATCCAAACATCCGTTCATCCATCCTTCCTTCCATCCATCCATCCAAACTCCCTCCCTCCCTCCCTCCCTCCCTCCTTCCATCCTTCCCTTCCTTCCTTCCAGCCAGGCCGCCCCCAGGCACACAAGGCCTGCTTCCAGGTGGTGGAAACAGAGTGCTGACCGAGAGACTCGGCCTGGCTCTGGCCTCCACAAAGCAGGCCGCCTCCCGCACACAGCACGTCCTTTGTCTCCCTCCCTTACCTAAGTCTTGAGGCTTGGAAACCCGCGGGGCTAAAGCAGTTGGAATACTCTGATCCAGAAAGGGGCACGAACTCCGCCGCTTGAAAGTAGTTAGCACGCCTTTCAGATTCCAGACCCACCATTACGCAGGTTCCGGTTCGACACCGTTCTTCCCCACGTTACCGGAAAATCTGGATCCTTAACGGCCAGCCCAAACTCGCCGGTTTTCCGCTCACGAAAGCATCCTGGCACACTGGTGAGGACCAGTGACGCTGCAGCACTACAGCGGGACCCTGGGCAAGCGGCTTGGCCTCTGTAAACCTCGGGTTCACGTTTCCCCCACTTAATGAGGAAAGGCCAGGCGTGTAATGTTAGCGGTGATCATTATTATCGTCAGGATAACACTGAATCAGTGTATTCATGGGAGAAAAAGTAAATAATTCACCAACTCTGGTTCTTTAGGCCCGGAGTTGATCTGAGCTCTCACGACCCTTGGAATAAGAGAAGGACAAATACACCAAGGCAGGAAACCATTCCCTCCCTTTGGAACCGGGCTTCAGGGCTCCACGGCCACTGCCGGCACTGCATCAGCTGCAAATCACGTATTTACAAAACCTGGCCCTGAGTTCTCTTTCACGGAGTCAACGCCACGGGCCCCCACCCATCCAGGGGTGACACGCTTCCATCCCAGCAGGGCCTGGCCACGCGTTTTCCCATTTCAGCTGTTCTCCAGAGAACCAAGGGTCTCCAATGGAGGGCGGAAGTAAGAGGCCGTCCATCTCACAGCGCCACATCCGCCGAAGAAGTGGCCCGGTTTTTCTTGCAGGGAAAAGCTAGACTCGTTTACGTAACAGGGTCTCCTGGCACCCATCCTCTGATAAAAGGCTTTCCCATACATCTCATTTAATGTCACAGCCAACAACCCGCAGAGGCTCATGAAGTCGGTAGAAGGGTTCCATCGTTCTCAGACAAAACACCAAGGCCGGGCAAGTCTGACTTCCCTGTGACAGTCAATGCCCAGCGCCTCTGCTAACCAGGTCTACTGCTCCAGAACGAAAAACGCAGCAAATAGATCCTCGCCTGACGCCGACACCCCCGTGGAGAAATGAACTCCACTGCACCGAGCACAAGGTTTTCAAGTGCTTGAAAATCAAAGCTAATCAAACAGCCACAGAAGTACAGACACACGCTCCCGGCGCTAAGGCTGTGACGTGAGACCCTACGCATGTCAGCTCCAGCTTTATACGTAAGTGTTGTGACTTCCTTACGGCTTTCGGTAGCAAGAACGCCTGCGCGTGGCCATCACATCAGTAAACCCAGGGGCTGAGCCAGCAGCCCGTCAAGGCACCAGGCCCCAGGACGGGAACGGCTGCCACACACAGGAAAACAGGCCGCAATTCCCTCAGGAAGAGGGATCGGCAGCCCCGTAATTCATGCCGCCGGCGGACGCTGCACAGCACCTGGGAGAACGGAAGTTCAACTTCAAGGCCACGGACCTGCGCTCTGGCCTTGGCTATACCCAAGTGGCTCTGGGACCTCGAAGAGGATGCAGATTGGCCTAGAACAGCTGTCTCCGCTCTGTGCCAAGGGTGTCCGGCGCGGGGAGCAGCAGCGGCTACAGGGAGGGCCCGTCTAGGGCTCGAGGACCCTCACCCCTGCTTCAGCGAGCACCTCCCCTTTGCTCCGTCTCAGACATTCTGGTTGGTTCCATAGAAGATGTCATGTGCAGGAAAGGGAAAGTAAAAAGATTCCGCTGTTAAAAAAGTGCGAAAGCTATTAGGGAACATGATCTTGAGGTCCCGGTATTTCAGAGAGAATATATAACTGTTATTTAAAAACAGTTATATACCATTATTATATTGTGCATCATATTTCACAACCGTATGTCAATATTAATGGTATAGAACAGGACATACAATCATCGAAAAGGGTCATTATGTATTATGCAAATATAACCTTAGGTAAACACTCTATACGGTATATATTATTTGATTACACTATATAATTATATAACTAGTACATTACAACAGTTGAACGTGCCAAGCACCTACCAGGCACCAGGGTCTTGCTGCACGCTTGGCGTCTGTCACCTCGTTGAGTCCCCTCAGCAGCTTTATGAGGGAAGCATAACCCTCTCAGATTTTATAATGAAAAACCTGAGGCTCAGAGAGATGACCTCCGCGGCCCCAGATGACAAGCTAAGATCCGGCAGAGCCGCAGTGTTTCGAACCCGCGTCTCCCAATTCTCAAGCCTGTGCCGGATCGCCAAGTACAATGCTGCCCCCTTGATCCCACAGGCATACTCCTGCTCAGGGCGGCCAAGGTCGGGCCCATATGCTTTTCTAAGGGCAGGCAAGGCTTCACAGAATCCCAACCACTTCCATTTTTCAACGATGATAAATTTCATCTAATAAAAACTTCAAAGGGTAGGAAACCCCTTCCTTCCCATCTGCAACATTCATTTCTTTGGGAGTTTTCTCTCTTTGCTCCAATTCCCTCTAGAACTTTGGTCAAATTCAGAGGATGTGGTCAGTGATTTGGTATTTTCTAAAATACCAAAACACTCCATTTCATAAAGGAGATCGTAACATCTGTGACTGCCAAGGAACTGTCTTTGTCTTTTTTTGATTTTAACCAAGAGCCCAAGAGAGTGCGGATACATCTCAAATAAAAGGACAGAAAAGCGGTAACTGTCAACAAAAGGTAAAAACTTAAGTTAGGACGCCCGGTGCTATGATCTGAATGTTTACGCATCCCCCTTCACATGCTGGGATCCTGACCCCCAGGGGGATGGTGTTAAGAGGTGGGGCCTTTGGGAGGCGATGAGGTCGTGAGGGAGAAGCCCCCGTGACTGGGATCGGTGGGATCAGTGCTCTAATAAAGGAGACCCCCACAGAGTTCCCTGCCCCTTCCGTCCTGCGATGCCACAGCAAGATGGTGGCTACACAGAGGCCGACCAGGCTGGCACCTTGATCTGGGACTTCCGGGCTCTGGAACTTTAAGAAATAAATTTCTATTGTTTATAAGCCACCCAGTCTGTGGTATTTTGCTTTAGCAGCCCAAATGGACTGAGGCACAGTGTAAAAAAAAAAAAAAAAAATCCAGTACCCAGACCACAGTCTCCACGTTCCAACAGCTTGAAGCAGCCTCGGGGAGGTTAAGTGACTTGCTCAGGGTCACGCAGCCAGTAAGAGGCACGGTGAAGTTCACACCAGGGCCGCTCACACCGGCTCTCAGCCTCTTCATCACTGGGCTAGCAATACGCTCAGAGTCAAGGCCTCCAAATTCACACTGTGTCACAGCCGAAGGCCACCCCCACAGCCAGTCAGATGTGGTCCCGAAGTAAACCGGTGCCCTCCAGGGTCTACTTTTGAAAGAAAGGGTTACAGGGAAAAAGGAGAAGGTGCAGCTTCAGGCGATGACAGCAGTACGGGTGAGAAGGCATTTCAGAGCATCTACGAACCTCCACCTTCTACTACCCTGGTTTCCGTATCTGTTGTTGGATTTAAGACGTCAAGAGAACCGCACCGGCAAACGCAACACCAAATGGCTCCTTCAACCCACGGCTTGGAAGAAAAGGGCTGCCGGGCCGCTGAAGATACTCCATGTTAACACCACACATTACAACCCAAAAGAATGAGGGGTTTTGTTACGGCTCCACCTTTTGCATCACCGGCTCTGGCAAGGGGCCCTGAAGGGACCTCAGGCAGCTTCCGGCGGCTTTCTATCAACAGCAGGGCCTGTGTGCAGCGGCAGACCTGTCCCGCGACCAGGAACGGTGTTCTTTTTGTTTCCGCCCCGCTGCTGCACGCTTTCCAGTTACCTGAGCGGTGCCGGGCTTCCGCACGGGCTGTACCTGACGGGCCATGTTACTGGGAAACTGTCGGCCTCAGCCCGTGCCGACTGTGAACGATCCCACGGTCTTCTGAAAACGCTAAACCCCCTTGGAGAGAGAACGCTCATTCCCATATCTAACACCGCGTCCTTCTAGTACAGACTGCTCGGGAGCGTGCAGTCGCTCTTGTCTGAGACACGTGGCTTTCACTTTGCGCACACCGCCCAAACGGGAAGACGCTCATCGAGCAATTACGAGGCTCGGGGCGAAAACGGTACCCCGTGGCGAAGAATGTGCCCCCTGGAAACTGGTCGTTGGAATGTTTCGTAAGCCCCTCTCTGTGATGTCAATAGCAGGAATGAGGAACAGGATTTCTTAAAACACAACAGAGCACGGCGCGTGGACGACAAGGTAGTGCTGGAGGGCGGTTAGTAAGAAGGTGACCGGGCCGATGTACACAGTCCTCCGGTGGTCCAGGCAGCCCAGAGGGTGCCAGTGTCCGGCAGTGACGCGAACCGCGTCACAGCTCCCAGCGGGCAGGAGCGGCGACATCAGCCACTCCGCACAGCACCCAGGGCCGGGTCCACTCGTGCCACTCAGCCCTGCCCTGTGCCTGAAGCGTCTGGGTCCTGAGGACCCAGCAGGGAACAAGGCAGAGTCCTTGTTCCCATGTGGCACGATGCGAGTCAAGAAGAGAGACCGCACAAAGAATAAATCATTAGGGCAGGCAGCGATCGGCGTTTTAAGGAAAACGAAGCCAGGTTCCGGGACAGAGTGTGACGGAAAGGGCTCCTTTTTAGGTCCAGTGGTTAGCCAAGGATCTTGGCAAGACACCATTTGTCCAGAAAACTACAGAAAGGAGGGAACAGGCAGGCAAGTAGAATTTGGGGGAAAGAGTGTTCCAGGGACAGGGGGCCGCAAGTTCCAGTGGGGAGAGCCAGCAGGGCGGCCAGGGGGCGGACACGGGGGAGTGGGGGTGACACTGGGGGAAACGAGGTCAGGACAGGGGCCAGATCATCCGGGGACTGTATTCGAAGTGAGAGAGAAAGCCCCGGAGAGCCACAAGCACAGGCGACATTTGAAAAGTCGCCACGGCCACAGCGTGAGAACGGTGAGCCGTAACAGCCACCGTGCTAGAAGCTGGGAGAAGGAACGGGGGTCAGGTGTGATAACAGCACACCAAGAACAACGGGTGGTAAAAAGGTGGGCAGGACAGTGCCCCCTGCCAAAGCGTCTCGGGCTGTCACACCAGCTCTCGGGGACCTCACGGGTGTCTCAGTAGAAAAAAGGCTTCAACGGCACGTAAGCGTGGGAAACTCAGGGTGAAGCAACGTTAAATGAGCTTTCTGGCTGCAGGACAACTGGGAATCTAACACGAGGTACGTTCCAGATCTCCAGGAGATCTAGAATAACTAGAGAGGGAACTCTCCCACACCCACTGGCACACTCAGCGCATTCTTGTACATCACCCGTTCGGGGAGCTGTGCACATGCCACTCCTGAGCCCTCCGCCTTTGCCCCTGGAGGGGAGGAACAAGTTACATTAAGATAATTTTCCCAAACACCCTTTGGAAACTTTAGGGCAGGGAGCGCAGCCGCCTTTTCATTGGAAAAGCTCAAGTTTTCTAGAAAAAGACTTCCGTTACCCGTAAACGCTGCTCCGATCGTCTGACTTTTAGTAAGAGCCTCAAGAGAAATTCAAATGACAACCACGCCGAGATACTCTCTCCCGCCTCTGCGCCTGGCAACGACGCGAAAGCTCGACAACACATTCTGTCGGCACAGCCGTGGCAACAGAAACTCACCTGTCAGTGGCGGGGAGGCAACGTGGTAGAGAGAGGGATCTGGCCACATCTCCTAACGCGACCAGGGCATTTACCCTTTGACCCAGCAAACCCACTTTCGGGAACTTATCCTGAACGCCTTCCTACCCACACGGGCACAGCAGCAGGTGTAAAGCTGATGGGAAACATTATACACGGGCGAATGAGGCTGACGACGCCAGGACCCACCAACAATCTCCGCATCCCAAGAAATGGGACTTTGCCCAGCCCAGCCCCTCGCCCGGCCCAGGGCGGGGGGGGGAAAGAGAAAGAGAACCTGAACTCAAATCAGATCAAGCCTCACAGACTAATGACACTAGTTTGCATAAGTAGCAAGGGACAGAGGAACGTGTCAAGTGAGCCCCCAAGGGCCAAAGCAGCAAAATCCAGTATCAGGGAAATTCTACAGGACAAGCGAATTAGTTCCTTCGATGAATAAGTCGCCAGAAGGAAAGAAAAAAAAGTGCAGGGGCGTAGAGATTCACAGACACACCAACCAAACACACCGTGTGGGGCTTCTCCGAACCTGGACCAAACGAAACAGAGAAACGGGAAACGTGCTGGAGAGGGGACGATGTTACGAGAGGACTGTTAAGTGGGGAACGGGTGTTGTAGCTACGTTTTCAAAAGGGATCCGTAACTTCAGAAGAGCCATTTATGGACTCAAAAGGGTTCTGGGATTTGCTTCCGTAAGGCAGCGAGGGTCTCAGGGGTGCGGCAGGGTGACAAAACAGGACCGGCCCCTGTGTGGTGACTTTTGCCGAAGTGCGGTCAAGGCCACAGAACGGTTCCACGATACTATTCTCTCCGCCACTGTGTACGCCTGACGTTTTCCATCGTTAAAAGTTTATATGCATTACACGCACACGCTCCCACACAGGCACGTACCTATTCTATCATTAACCCAGGACGGTGTTCGTGGCCAGCTCCCATTTACAAAAATTAACAACATACACAGACCTGAAAAAAAAAAAATACAAAAGGTTCTTTTTTCCTCACTTGGACCCAAGCATAATGATGGATTTCCTTGTTAGCCAGGAAAGTTCACCAAGATAAACAAGTAAGAGTTTAAAATGTTATAAGCGGCTAAACTCCTGGCGAGGTGCTCTGGAAAAGAACAGCAGAAAATTTTCTGGAGGAAAAGCTAGGGTCTCTGGCTTAAATCGATGCTGGTAATAACATCCGAGAAGCCCTTTCGTGTACAACAGCTCGTGTATTAGGGGTGAGGCAATCACATTATCAATGCTTCCAGAAGGTTCCCCAAATGTCCTTGATAATAATGCTAATCTGCAGGATTCGATGGAAACTTAAGAGTCAATCCTCAATACCAGAAAGAGAATGAGGCTGTTTCTGTCTCCTGCGTAGCGTGTATACTCAGAGGAAGGCTATCGGATTAGTTTTCGCTTGCAAAGAAAGGTAAGCATGGCACGAGTGCCTGTGTTTTCTGTCCTTTCCGTGAGGACAGACTGAGCCTGTAGTGACAATGCAGCCACCTCTCCAGGCGGCTCGACCTGGAAAGCCGCAGTGAGTCCCCCAGGGCCGAGGCCAGGTCCAGAACCTTCTCCCAGCCTCCACTGGGGAGCACGGGCATCCTCACGGGCTCTGGAAGGGGGTGAAGACTGTCTCCTTGGCAGGGACACGTTTACCATCACCACTCCCCAACGGAGACCTTGCTAAGGAAAGCAGAAAGCAAAGACAAAGCACGCTGGCCCTTCTCTTCTTAGGAGCACGACCCATACTCCGCTCCGGCCGCAGGTGTGAAGTCACAGCTCTGCCTGCCCTGGCTGCTTGCCACCCAATAAATCTGGAGACAGCGAGGCCACCTCTTCCTATTGTTGAAATTAGTTCGACCACAAGCGATGGATTCGCTTCCTAGAGATGCTCGGTCCCCTGAGCCCCAACACCTTTGTTTTCTAGTGCTCAGTCATCGGCTGCTGTTGCAATGGAACCCGTGCGTTCACATAAAGAAACGGAGACGGCCGGAGGGACGGGCACCGGGCCGGCGATCCCGCTACAGAAGCCGGGGCCGGCAGGGAAAGGTGCCGGGCAAGGCTCCCCTCTGAGGCTCGGGGTTCCTGTGTGTCCTCACAGTGTTCCCGAACCACCCCGAACCTCTATCACCTTCCCCGGAGCTCTGCAAGCGAGAACTGAACTAGCTGTGCTCTCCAGCCGGCACGATGCCTAGCATTAAGTTAGGTATCATCTGGAGACACTGTGAAGTCCCGATTCTCCCTGGTAATGACAGAAAGCTCCTGGGTGGCCAAAGGAAAGAATGAAATCAATCTCTGATTCAGCCAGACAGCCCTTGTAACTGTAGAAGACCTCCCAAATGAAATTATTTGCTCCTGCTCGTTTCTCATCCGGCCCTTCGGCAGAAGTGACACAGGAAAACGTGGCCACAGCACACACGGACGCGCCCTAGCAGGCATCGGAGTATCTGGAGGCTGGCTGGGCCGTATGCGTAAAGTTACGGAGCACGAATTGGCGCGCCGGGAAACGCCGTAGCAAACGGACAAGATGAGGAACGCGACAGTAGCCGATACCGAGAAGGACTGATTTGCTTAAGCAGAACTTTTTTAAAAAGCCATATGGACCAGGGCTCGTTAAAGGAACTCCCACTGTAGACTGAAATCACACGAGACTGTGCACAGCTGGAAAACGGCAGAGCAGCAAAAAGCTGACAGTAAGGTTAAAGACTCCCGGCCGCACTAAGCGTGTGGATGGGATTATCAAAATCCACCGAGCGGCAGGGCCTGCAGAGGGCATGGCCACATCTCAGGGCCAGAGAAAGCCAAGCAGGACCCGGCTCCAGGGAGGACCCAGCTCAGTTTTCTACTGGGCCTCCCTTGGTGCCTATAATAGGTCCTTCATAAAGAAATGGGCCCATAAATCATCAACCAAACCGATCCTGGATGATTAAGAAGATGAATCGCAACATTAAACAGTATTAAACAACAGGGTTGGGCACGCCCAGCGATTACGCTTTATCTGAGGCTGAGATAATTATGCTTGTCCGACACTTACATTTGTATCACTTCCCTATCAAGAGCAACACATCAGTCCCGTTTGACACGCTGTCACCGCGTCCGCACACAGGATTCAAGAGAGTGACGTGCTGCCCACCCTTACGAGGCCCAGTAACCACACGGAGCCCTGCCACTCACCGAAGGCTGGCCAGAGCAGGCACTGGCACCGCCCTCTGGACAATTCGGCCCAATGATCTGAGGGTGCGCGTCTCCCCAAAATTCACAAGGTGAGCTCTAACTCCCAGTGTGATGGTATATGGGGATGGGGCCTTCTGGAGGGGGTGGGGGGCAACAAGAGTTAGATGAGGTCATGTGAGTGGGGTCCCCCACGAGGGGAGGAGAGACCCTAGAGACCAGAACTCACCACACCACCACCACCACCACCACGGAAAGACACGGCAAGAAGGCAGGAAGCAGGCCCTCACCACATACCACATTTGCCAGGACCTGATCTTGGGCTTCTGGCCTCCAGAACCGTGAGAAAGAAATGGCTGCTGTTTAAGCTCCCCGGCCAAGGATGTTTTGTTATAGCAGCCTGAGCTACTAGCACAATCCCCAGTGACTGACGGGAAGAGCAGGCACAGAAGGTCTCGTGAGGCACGTGTTCCAGTGCAGCAAGAGAAGCCAGGCTCTGAATCTCGACCGACCAGTAAGCATACAATACTCTTTCTTAAGAAAATCAATTCTTTTGGAAGGACAACACCACCATTTACGAAATGACTTGTGTTCATTGGATCTGCTGACTTAATATAGCTCACAAAAAAGAAATCCACCCCCAAACTCTTAGTCGGGACCAAGTTCTAATTGTAAAGACGCCAACAGGAAGGTCTGTAGACCAGACCGCCCCATAGGATGTTCTGTGACGATGGAGATGTTCGATTACCTGTTCTATCCGATGCAGTCACCGCTAGCCCTCTGGCTCTCAATCGGGGGCACGCGTGCCCTCCAGGGAACACTTGGCAATGTCTACAGAGAGTTTTGGCTGTCGCAACTGGGTGGGAGGGTACTACGGGCATCCAGGGGGTCAAAGCCAGGGATGCTGCTAAATATCCTGTGATGCACAGAGTTATCTGGTCCAAAGTGCCAACAGCAGCGAGGTAGAGAAAATCTCCACTGGCCACATGTGACTGCTGAGCATTTCAGATATGGCTAGGTGACTGGGCTTCTAAATTTTGAATTTTAGTTCAGTTTAATTTAAATAAACACAATTTGAGACTAAAAGCAACAGAACCAGAAGTCAAATTTAAACATCCACGGGGGTCCCGGACGGTGCGGCTACAGAGAATGTGCATGAATGTAAAATAAAGGTCTTGTTTCCCAGGTATGTCCATTTCAAGGAACCAAGTATCTTCGGGGAAAAGAAAGATTCCGAGGCTTAGGATTGGGGAAAACGTGAGCAGAAATAAAAGCATAGAAGCGGAAGGCCCGTGAAGCTTCGGGACGCACACCCAGGCACCCAACAGGCGAGCACAAGAGCAAATCATAGGAAACCCCCCCCCCCCACCGTCATCGCGGGCAACTCACTCTTGCAAGGTCTCCACCCCCTTTTCCTTGTACTGCAGTTCTTGCTTCATCTGGGTCAGCTCTCGTTTTAATCTGGAAAGCTAAAGACA
>NW_024420331.1:3263329-3279312 GCF_014898765.1 Herpailurus yagouaroundi
ATAGTTGTTCATGTTAGCATTGCCCTCAAAGTTCCTGATTCGTGTTAGCATCGTCCTCGAAGTTCCTGATTCGCTCCCGATGCGCTGGGTCACCTAAGGCTCTCCATGAATTTCCATCCACGGGCAAACGGAACAGCCAGCGTGGAAGAAGCGCCTCGCTTGGATACAAAAATCCCAGGTCCCCGACAGGTTCCTACCTATGTGGAACCGGCAACTATTTTCTTTTTCAGGTAGTGATTTATACATCACAATCAGCAAACTGCCTAATGCGTTTGTCACCTTCCCTCTACTTACTACTCCGAGACCCCACGTGTGGGAACACTGTTGCCGGAAGCCTGCGGTCCCACTACCTGAGAGTGCGTCACATGGAGAGCTTCTCGGGGATCCACCTGAGGCCCGTGTTAAAACTCGGGAGGGGGTGGGGGCACCTGGGTGGCTCAGTAAGCTAAGCGTCTGACTTCAGCTCAGGGCACGCTCTCACGGTTTGTGAGTTCGAGCCCCGTGTCGGGCTCTGTGCCTGGAGCCTGCTTTGGATTCTGTTTCCCTCTCTCTCTGCCCCTCCCCTGCTCACGCTCTGTCTCCCTCCCTCAAAAATAAATAAACATTAAAACAAAAAACCCTCAGGGGGTGGGCCTGGCAGCTTGCATGTGTAATCAACTCCCCAGGTGCTCTTCTCGGACACGCTAGAGTTTGGGAACCGCTGCACTGAGAGAGACACTGGCATTTGGGGCATGAGACACCAAGAGGCTTCGTTTCCAAGACGTGTCCCATGATTTGCTGCAAACGCAACAAAACCGTCCCCCTTCCCACGCGACCAAGGCAGGGCACTGAAGGGATGAGACGGGGGGGGGGGGCCGGGGCCCACATAAAGAATTCCAGTGTCCCCAGGGAAGGAGCATCAGAACCTTCTGGTCAAATGCCATTGCGGGAAAGATTTCCCTAGGAATATAGCAACCAGGGGAGAACAGGAGAAGCTAAAGCTGCCAAGGGTCAAGGCTGGCAACCCACTGATATCGGGAAGCAGGCCGTGGAGCCCGGGCCCCGACATCACCCAGTCTTTCCAAATTGGGCAGGAGGACCCTAGCTCTAGGGAAAACACAGAGGGGTACAGGTGGCTTTTGGTTAGATGGGCTGAGCTTTCAAAAAGAAACTTTTCTCCTCCTGTTAGAAAAAAAGCGAAGGGTAAAACCAAACATCATCGTAATCCACGAAATTAAAAATTTTACCACAATATGAGTGTTAGACACACCGACCCCCGTTAGATGAGCCACGAGAAGTAACGCTACATGAAAATACACACAGGGCTTCTAGTTGTGGGAGCGCTCTTTTACTCACCCTATCCCGACGACTTGCTATTTCTGCTTTAATTTGGTATGGGTCGTACTTTGTATTTGTTGAATATCCAGAGAAGGCTAAACGGAAGGAAAACATTTTATTTTATAATGGATCCTTCAAAATAAATAAATACACACAGACAGGAACTTCTGAATCAATAATTAATTCTAAGTCTCCAATTTATAAGTTGGCACCGGCTCGTAAGGAATTAACATTTCACAGCCTCAAATCTTGACGTTTGATTTCTGCATGTGGCCCTTCTATGTGATTCCACACGAGGCAACACATGGCTATCGGTAAATCAAAACTGCTTCGAAAGCAAAATTACTCGGGTTAAAAACCACAGATACGCTCGGGGGCAGGGGGCGGTGATTATGATATGGAAAACTGCTCTAAGTAGATAAATAGTACATACAGGATGAATCCGTTTTTGCTTCCTTTTCAAACGCATATACACATGGATGTCACTCGAAGGACAGAATCCCAAAGCTACCTGTGGTTATCCTCATTGGTTTCATCACAGAAGGTTTTCTTTCTCCTTTCTTCACATCTGTATTCTCCACATGAACGATTTTTGGCATGAGAAACAACTAGTAAAGCTCTATAAAATAAAAACGACGACTTTCTAGCAATGTGTCAGCAGCTGGCAGGCCCGAGAAAAAGCTGTCCTTCCACGCTGCGTGCTCCGGGCCAGACGCGGCACCGTTATGAACAGCCGGGACCTGGCGTGAGCAGGACGCGAAGGCCTGTTTAGCTGTGCGCCGAGCACAGTCAGCCAATTTCCGGCGGTGCGGACAGCGAAGAACCTCTTCCAGGGATTCCGCAGCCGAGCAGTTAGTGGCCGCTTCGAACTTCTATCACCCCGTTCACCTCCCTGCACTGCTGTTTCCTGATGCTTCCGTCTCCTCTCTTCAGCTTCGGAAGCCGTCGGCCCCTGTGCCGGAGTGACTCGTCTCTGCCCCCACCTTGGCTGGCGGCGCGCGCCCCTGTCCCCGGCTGTGGCCAACCCCGCACCGCTCTCGTCTGCGTCCAGGTTATTCCCACTGATTCCACCTGCTCGGAAAACCCATCGGCAGCACCGGCATCTTTCTCTTCACCCCTCTGCTCTGGGAGCTGAAGGCTGCCTGTCACTCGGATGACTGGGTGCCAACCGCTAGCGACTGGTTCAAAATCACTTCCTGACTTTGCATCAGAGAGGACGGCTCAAAGTCATCAAGGGGCTTACACAGCAAGATTGTTTAATACCCTCAATTAGAACTGCATCCAAAGGTAGTGTGAGCAGTTCAGATATCTCTTTAAAAAAACAGTTCCAGGGGCGCCTGGGGGTCTCAGTCGGCTGAGCGTCCGACTCTTGATTTCGGCTCCGGTCACGATCTCAGGGTCGTGGGATCGAGCCCCACATCGGGCTCCAAGCTGAGTATAGGGCCTGCTTAAGATTCTCTCTCTGCCCCCCCCCCCCGCCCCTCTCCCCTGCTCGTGTGCTCCCTGTCTCTCTAAAATAATAATAAGAAGAAGATAGTCCCTATCACGGTCAGAATTTCAAACCATTAGAATCTACTAGAAATAAATATCCGGAGGAGCTAAGCATTTGCAAACTTTATCTCAAATGTTCTTAGAATCGTAATCTCTTGAGGACACGGAGTAAAATACTTTTAAAACAGAATTCTTTCCGAGACAAAGAGTGTCTATTTCCAAATCCTTCGACTTCCATCTTGACTGACTTCCTTGGCTTCATTTAAGACCAGTACTGAAAGCAACGCCCCAAACAAAGCCCTTAAGAGTCAGAAATCATCTCTACAAAACCCCCACCTTGAACTCCCGGGACTTAAACGTTCCCCCCGACCTGAGGTAAAGGGACTTCCACTTGGATGCAGGTAAGAAGCAAATGAGCCCAAGGCTCGCTGACTGCTCACCCCCACATGGGTCCACCCGTCACCCTGCGTTTGAGGGAGGCCACGCCAACGGCTGCCACCTGCGGTCGTTCCCACGTGGGGCAGAAAGTAACTCTGGGTTCCCAGAGTCCGGGGAAACTGACAACAGCGTTCGACAGCAGTAACGTAACGGTCTGAAATCGTTGCCACAAAAGTCCTCTTCTGCGCAATTTCACAGGGAAAATTAGCCGACAGACTTGAAATAACAGGATACGGCTAGACAAATACACAGCCACCAGCCCCCCAGCTCTCCTTCCTAACTAACAGGACCCTCGGCTCGCTGGGCGTGCACCCCTCCCCTGGGGGAGACTCAAGGTGTACCGAGTCCTGGAGGGGGAGCCCGATAGAGAAATGGTATCCCTGAGCCACCGAATGCACCCATGGGGGGGCCCACCCCACCGCTGAAGGGCTCTTATGTGACAAGGAGCAGGTCTTTTCTGTGACTTACGGCTGAAACCATCCCAAATGATAAAACGGGGTTCCCTTATGCAGACAGCATTCACGTTAGCTTTGCTACAGTCTCTAAAATTTAAAAATTCCAGGACTGGGACGAGGGAAGAGGCAACTCAAGAACCTAAAAGAGTGAGTCCATTTATCTTCAAATACGAAGGAGCGTCATGAACACTGGCATAACTTTTAATAATGTGATTTAACTTGCAAAGCCAAATCCTTAGTTCCTGACATCTGCCGGCAGGTCTAATGGAACCCATTTCTGGAGTCCAAGGAACACCTCAGGACACCAGCCTCCATTTTTCACGGCGTGCACTCCACGACATTTAAAAAAAGAATCATGCCTCTGTTAAGACACGTCTCCAACCTCAAGGTTTATGATAAATACCAGACCTTCGCCTCTGAAGCTTTCTTCTCTCTTGAAGACTTGAGTGGCCACAGCTATTAAACAGCTTAAGGAGCCCACTCAGGCATACCGTAGTGCTTTGGTATCAGGTTACAGTCTAGCTGGACCACAGCAACATCAACTCTTGGAAAATCTTTGTGAGAGACGATGGTCACGTCTCCCCACTTGAACGAAGACGAAGTTTCCAGTGCCTTGATCTACATCAGTCAAAAAGGGACCTCGGTCTGAATCTTGGGCTCCTGTGGGCCAGATGTCCCAGATTCTTCCATCAGATTAGCTTCTCCAACAAGAGAAGGAACGGACCCCGGGCTCCCCAGTGCCCACTGTCCAAGAGGTGAGCGTGGCCCGTGCATTTAGCACTCATGACGCTGCAGACCCCAGGACTTATTTTGGATTTTGATTTCCCAGGGTATCGAAAAGGGAAAACACGTCTGCTGGTGTGTCTGTCTCTGTCTCCCTGTTTCTCTGATACACACAGGCCTCCTCTGTGCTGTGGGAACCTAAGATCACCCCAGGGGGGTAACATGCTTTGAAAGACCAGTAGTCCTTCTCCAAAGACATCCTCTGGGCAGACTGCCCCTTAGGACCAGGTGTGCACCTCCAGGCATCGGCACCACGGGGAGTTGCTCAAGGAAGCCAAAAGAACCCTGGCAGACAGGATGGCAAGCCCTGACAGTTCCCATGCTGACAGGTACTAATTACCAGAGCAGCGACAAAGGCATGCACGTAAGTAACCCAGGCCAACAGAGGAGGGCATGACATTTGTTTTTAAAGGCACCATAAGCAAAGGAACAAAAAATATCAAACAAGCCCGCTCAGAGGCGACCTACAGAAGTAACACAAGATCCCACCAAATTTAGACTGAGAGTTCTCTCAGAAATGCTCTCTAGGGCAGACTAGGGGATTATCTCTCAACAGACATAGGCTCTGCAATCGCCTTTAAGATTGAGTCTTGCCAACTAATACCCTTGAAAAATGCTGCGTGTGATCCATTTTTCCCCTGCCAACTCCAACACGCTTACCCACGAAGGAAAACAGAAGGTTGAATGGATGGACTGTGGCCATTACACTCCCCTAGGTAGTAGAGGAGAAACCCCTCTCCTGGGTAACCAATGGAAGGCCGTCTTTGTGGGACGGGCCTAAAGCCTCAGAAAGAATGTTGGCAAAACTGATAACCGATAAGGTCAAGCTTCACCACCACCTAACCCAGGAATTCAGGGTGGGTCAGCACTTTCTCACGGGAGATTAAGCCAGCTCTCCCAACCACCCGAAGATACTTTTGGTGCAGACTTTTGGTGGCTCCTAGGAGCCAGAGGCACAAAGTCATATTCCTGCTGCCGGAAGAGACCATCACAGTCAATCCAGACCGATGGATTCTCAACTCTGGGATTCACCTGGAAAGCTTTACCAAAAAAAAAAAAAAAAAAAAAAAGTCTGGTCAAGGAGATCAAAATCTCTGGGAGTGGGGCCCAGGCAGCAGTTTTTAAAAGCCCCTCAGGAGATGATACCCTGTAGCCAGGGTTCAGAACTACTGGTTTCGACCAGGGGTTGGGAAATTTTTTCTGCAGAGGGCCAGAGAGTAAATATTTTTGGCTTTGTGGACCGTACAGTCTCTGTCTCAGCTCCTCAACCCTGCCATCGTAGCTTCTATAGACAATAGGTAAGTGAGTGGATGTGGCTGCGTTCCAATAATACTTTATTTATAAAGAGCCAGAGTGGACAAGATTCAGCCCAGAAACCACACATAATTTGCTGACCTGTGGTTTAGACTGTAATTCATCCCATGCAAGAATTCCTTCCAAAAGATCCTGCAAATGGTCATAATACTTCATCCGAAGGCATCTAGGAGCTCAAGTTTCTCAGGAAGACTGAAAGATTAACTCTAGCATAAAAGCGTCTGACATAACAAATATATTCAGTGGGAAAGGCAAAGAGATGAGCACATTAGAATGAAGAAAGTAGGGCAAATCAAGACAGAACTATCTTCTTCCTCTAAATGAGATATCAATTCACTCTTCACCCAGAGAGAATTCTGCTCACTGCATGAAATAAACGCGTGGAATCAAGAGACAAATCTTAAAATAGGTTTGAAAAAAGAAAAAGACCTCCCTGTTTCTACCTCTAGATGTGAGCAATGTTAATAATTTCATGTAGCTCCTCCTGGCTTTTCTTTCTGCTTTGTGGTGGGGGGATAACACACATAAAGAGAAGCATACAAAACAATGAATTAATGCAAAGCAGATACAAACATAACCACTCAGGTCAAGAAATACAAAGACCTCCAGTTCTTAGCATTTTCTGTTTTCATTTTTTATAGTTACAATGAATGCGGCAAGAAGTTCCTTTGCTACAAAGATTTTAATAAAACTCCCGTGCCAGCAAAACAAGACATGAAGAAAGTAGGAGAACACGACAGGATGGAACTGTGGAAGAGAACCGGTGTGCTCAAAGAGAACGAGCCCACTGCAGAACAGCTCCGTCCCCGTGTTCTACAAACAAGATGGGCCCGGGTACCAGGCGGCTCCCAGAAATAGAGTAGGGTAGGGTTTTTAGCCTCACGGGGACACGTACGCTCAAATCCAGCAAGCATCTGCTTTTGCTTTGCTCAGGGACAGAAAAAGGTCAAGGTTTGGATATTCTTAGATACCAGATGGCCCAATATTGACACAAAATCTTTTCTCTCCGGTGAATGGAGTTTTATTCCGGTGATTTCCACAACTCAGGGAGGAATCTGTGAAGGGGGTAGGACAGATGCACGTCATTTCCTCCCGCCCTCCTGCTCCAATATTAAAAATGGCTGGTTTATGGGGCGCCTGGGGGGCTCAGTCAGTCGAGCGTCCGACTCTCGATTTCAGCTCTGGTCATGATCTCATGCTTTGTGAGATCGAGCCCCACGTCGGGCTCTGTGCTGACAGCGCAGAGCCTGCTAGGGATTCTGTCCTTCTCTCTCCGGCCCTCCCCTGCTTGTGCTCTCTTTCTCTCTCTCAAAAATCAAGAAATGAACACTTTAAAAAGTGGCTGTTTTAGTTAATTCCTCTGTTCCCCATCACTGCCTAACTGTTCCCTACAATCAGCCATTAGGGAGACAGAAATCGCGTCCCCAGTATTTGGGACATACCAATACCAGGTGCTAAGTAAGTATCTGTTGGAAACTAGACGAATAGTTTAGCAATCCTGCCATGGGCCACAAGAAAGCCAAGACACAGAAAGTGCTCTGCCTCCCACTCGCCCCTCTGAGTGTTGCAAACTTGCCAGAGGCCTTGTCAATTTATAATCGGTCTTTACTTCTAGATAAGTTGAACAACAGGAGGGCAAAGTGTTTCAAAAACACAATTAGCTCCTTTGAGCTGCCTCTTCCATGCCTAGGAAACAGTAGGCAGCACTGAAGGCTACATGCACAAACAGATCTGGGTTCAGATCCCAGGTCTGCCATTTACTAGGCATGTGACCTTGAAGAAGTAACCTCGCCTCCCCAGTATTGCTTCTCACGTGTACAACAAAGACAGCATCATGTGCTTCGTAATGTTGCAATCCGAACGATGCACAGAAAACTCTAGCTCACTGAATACTGGGTCATTTCGCTTCAAGTCACTGCCAATGAAGGAAGTAACGAGAAACGGGTCCAAGTGTTATCCCTTTCCCAGTACCGGAGCAAGGAGACACCTCCCTGCTTTAGATGACTAGCAATCTGGGCTGTGTGAGACCGGTGTGGTCAGAGAGAATTCATTTGAGTCACTAACAGAGTTTTCGTCATCGTAATTAGTAGTTCAGGTTAAATGGCAAGTTGAAAGAGCTTGGTCCAAACCCCAGGAGCAGCAGCAACCTGGCGAAGCACTTGGATTAAGTCCGTTACGATTCCATGTGGCGTCTTATCCCAGATGAGCCAACAGGCCCCAGCAAAATCCACTGGCACCTCTAGCCCTTCATGAAAACAGGCTGGCCCTATCTGGCGCCCAAGGCCACTTACACAAGTGGATGCAGAGATTGTGTCTACACAGAGACTTCTAGCAGGTCAGGATTCTGATGGGCATGGTTCAGAGTGTCAAGTGAACACCAGAGTCATCTGCTTCCTCTACCCTAAGGTTTCTTCATGCACCACGCAGGACGGCATCTTGAGTAGCTCTTTTTTACTGGGCATTAGGAAAATTCTATGGAGCACAGGAAGGAATATTACCGAGTGCGATTTCCTACATGCCCAAATGTCAAAGCCCACGGAAATACAAAAACTGATGGTGAGGGATATCCCATCGCTACAGGGCTACAGGTTCTGAATGCTCTTAATCCAGGGGCTCAGCTTTGGCCCGGGATTCCTCCCTCGCCTCCCCCAGGGCTGGGTGTGGAATCCAACAGGATGCGCCAAGGTCCTCCTCTACTTGCACCCTCACAGGCTCAGGTCCAGAGGCCCCACGTTCACCACGACTGAAGTCTCAGCTGCACTGGTCGTAGGCAACATGTAAGAAACATCTTCCCTCGCTGCGATTTTTCTCTTCAATCACTGGAAGAAAGCTCCTGCCAAATTTGTCTGGTCTGTCCTTCCCCCATTCCATCCGTAGACGAAAAATCAACCGGAGGGCCTTTGGAGATCTAATCAAACCCAACCATGGAACAGATAAGGTCCCTAAAGGCTACTGGGAAGAAACATTCCATTAGGCTGAATCATATGAAACTGCCTATATTCAGCCCTTTTTAAGCTACAGAAAGAACAATTTTCTATGGTTCGGCGTAGCTTCTACTAAGTAACTTTTGAAAAGACTTAAGATCGCTAACCATAGGCTCTCAGGAACAGTTGTAAGCCACTGGTGCAGCTAGGCGTGACCTCGCTGTACCAACACCATGGGCTTCTAATCCTATGAGCTCACCAAGAGAGACCATATGCTGGGTCATAAAAGTCATCTCAATAGATTTCAAAACATTGAAATCTTACATAGTGTTGTTTCTGACCACAAGGGAATTACATTAGAAATCGGCAACATAACATCTTTCAAAAGTCCCAACAACTTGCTTTTAGAGAACCCAAAAAGAAACAGCCAATCTGGGTTGACTGAAAATGAAAACAGCAACACCTGCGGCATGCAGTTAAAATTTGCACTTGGAGGGGGCGCCTGGGTGGCGCAGTCGGTTAAGCGTCCGACTTCAGCCAGGTCACGATCTCGCGGTCCATGAGTTCGAGCCCCGCGTCGGGCTCTGGGCTGATGGCTCAGAGCCTGGAGCCTGTTTCCGATTCTGTGTCTCCCTCTCTCTCTGCCCCTCCCCCGTTCATGCTCTGTCTCTCTCTGTCCCAGAAATAAATAAACGTTGAAAAAAAATTAAAATTGCACTTGGAGAAGAATTCATACCTTTTAGAGGTTAGGTGAGAAAATAAGAAAGGTCTAAAATCAATGGTCTACGTTTCTACTTTAGGAAGCTAGAAAAGGAAGAACAGAGTAAAGCCAAACTAAGAAGGAAAAAATAATAAAGAGAAATCAATAAAATAGAAAACAGATAAGAAATAGGAGGGGAAAAAAAGCCAGCTCATTATAAAGACAAATACAATCAACAAAAGTTTAGCTACACTGAGGAAAAAAAGAAGACACAAATTAGGAACATTGGGAATGATAGACAGGACACCACCTAGGAGTGTCTAGATCTTAAGTGAACCGTAAGGGAATTCTACAAACTTTATAAACTTGACGACCAACTTTATAAACTTGACAACTTGGCTCGGCAGTCGGCAAATCTCCCTGCAGGCCAAATCAAACTTGTTACCTGTGTTTACACTTTATCAGAACAACCCACACATATTCGTTCATGTATTATCTCTGGCTGCTTCTGCATTATAACAACAGGGTTGAGTAGTGGCAGCTGAGACCTTGTGGCCCACAAAGCCTAAAATATTTACTATCTAACCCTTGGCAGAAAAGTTTGCTGACTTTTGGATTCCATGAAATAGACGAATTCCTTGAAACACACAAATACTAAAACTGATTTATGAAGAAACAAAAAGGGGCGCCTGGGTGGCTCAGTTGGTTGGGCGTCCGACTTCGGCTCAGGTCATGATCTCACGGTCTGTGAGTTCGAGCCCCGCATCAGGCTCTGTGCTGACAGCTCAGAGCTTGGAGCCTGCTTCAGGCTCTGTGTCTCCTTCTCTCTCTGCCTCTCTGCCTCTCATGCTCTCTCTCAAAAATAAATAAACATTAAAAAAAAATTTAAAAAAAACAAGAAACAAACATCTGAATAGCCTTATATCTATAAAAGACATAAAAGACATTGAATTTATAGTTCCAAACACTCCCACAAAGAACTCAAGATCCAGATGGCTTTTCTGGTGAATTCTATCAAATTCTATCAAATACCAATCCCACACAAACTCCTTCCAAAAACAGGAGGAGGGAACACTTCCCAATTCGTTCTGTGAGGCCTGATACCAAAATCAGAGAAAGACATAAAAAAAGAAACTATGGAGATAGGAAACCAACCTCTAAAAATTCGCACTGAGCTGAGCACTGCGTTCTGATGAACAGTTAAAACAAAAACAAACAAACAAAAAAACCTAGTAGATATCAATATCCAAAGAACAAGAGATAAGACAAGCTGGAAACAACACAGCATTATACTTGGGTCCTGACCTTCTCTCGGGACATGTGATAGCACTGTCTTCAGTTCCTGTTACAGAGGGGAACCCCCACCCCTCGCTTCCCCACAGCTTGTAAGGCGTATTCACCTTCAACAGCAGCTGCAATAAAAAAAAGACCTATGGCCCCTCGGCCTTAACTCCATTCTGACTCGCAACACAGAACAAAGCTCTGACTGTGTCTTTATTATTCGCCAGAGCCAAGTACCTGGCAACATGGTGGCCACATCACAGGTTAAGGCTTCCCGTGTCTCAACGAGACTCAGGTTGTTATCACACAAAACCTAGTCGTAGCACCTCCACGCATTCTTCCCGAGCTCACGGGCACCCAGAACGGTCACGGCCGTGTGCACCTGTGGTGGACTGTTAAGTGTGACAGCGCTGTGGGGAAGAGACTGGCTCAAGCAGTGACTGACTGTGTCGGTAACGAGATGCTTTGGTTTCTGAGACGGGACCGGGCTCCTTCAATACCTGAGCATCCGCTGAGTACTAATGAGATGGGAGCCCACGTCCAGTAACCTCTAAAACGAAGAGGGATTCCTTTTGAGAACACCAGTGCGCATCCATCGGGGGCGGGGAGTCCCCCCGATCTTCTGGGTTACGCTGAGTTCCTCCGCCTTCAGCGTGCCACCCCAGACAGGACTCTACAGAGGGACAGGTGCTTGACACACGTGATGGCTCCCGAGTCTTTCCACGCAGGATCAACGAAACCACTGCGCGGCCCTCCCGGGGATCACCCCTAACACGCCCTATCGGTGGCGGAGGGCTCCGAGTGCAGCCCTTTTCCGCACTGACAAACACGAGACACGAGGTCGTTTCGTGCCGCTGCCTGAAATCTGCTTGTTGCTCTTCTACCTTCCCCACCTGAATGTGATGTGATGAGGGCAGGGACCTCTGCTTCCTCAGGCTCCGCCGCATCACGGTGCCTGGGCACAGGGCAAGCACTTGGTAAATACCCACTAAAGGAGTGGCTAACGGAAGACACCCGATTCCAGAGCAAAATACCGACGACCTAACGATACGCGGTTAGAAACTTTACGGAGCTGTCTTGCCCGAGTCAAGTTCGGTGTGTGCAGTAAGCCGGCGGAGAGGCGGCTTCCGAAGCCGCGCATTACCCACGGGGGACAGTCAACTCACAGCTAGCGTACGAGCGGCTGTCGTCCTCACACATTTTGTGCAGCTGCTGGTATTCCTCCTGGGCCAGCTCGAACCGCTGCTGCTTAATCTGGTAGATTTCTTTCTTGGCATTGAGAGCCTCCTGGGCCACGATCAAATACTCCTTCAGCATCCGTTCCTGCTCTCGCCTCCACTGTTCTCTGGGATCCTCAATCTGGGTAAGCTCTGAAATTAAAAGGGCGAGAACGTAAGTGACTTACAAGTAAGGTCTTGAGGTTGACCAACAGTCACGCAGTCACGTGACTGGCTGATACAAAAATCAACTCGTTGGCGGGATGTACGTTATGGAAGCGACCTCATAACGAAGCTTCCTGAAGCGTGGAACCCCTGCCGTTTGTAGATCCACAGTTGGAACGAGAAGAAAACTCTAGGGATAAGAAGTTTCCCGCGGAGGAGACGATACCAGACAACTGTTCACACTGCGAACAAACATTGGCGGGGATGAACCCAAATGAGCTCTCCACTGTCAAACTAATGGCTACTCCCAACCTTCTGGTCACCGACTTCTCTGACCCAGAATGCCCTATGACTTGGCTGCTCCCCTTCGTCGGGCCTCTGCACCAGACCTGCAGCCCCTCTGTGTTCTTCGCGAACTTCCTTGTCTCCTCCCACCCATAAATCCCACCCCCCCCCCACCATCTTCCACTCCGGCTTTCTCACTCTCCGTGGGAGGCGCATGCCTCCTTCTGGCTCCAGCCTCTCTCCTGAGTTCCCATTTTTCTTCCGGCTGCCTCCTAGGTAGATCTCCACCCGGACGGAGCCAGAGGAATTCTGAGTCATTCGTCCGAGGCAGAACTCATTCTCACATGGCGCCCGTTCACCACCAAACCCTCAACTGACGCCAACAGGGACACAGCAGTCACCTGCTTCTCCTTCTGCCCCCTCTCGACGTGAGCAGCATCATCCAGATCCACCCACTTGGCCAACCTGGGACCCATCCTCAGAGAACACCTGCTCTTCTCCCTCACCCAGAATTCTCTGCGGGCCACCAAGAACTGGTGCTTCCTGCCCCCTAGAAACAATCATGGCTGACGACATGCCCTTCTCTCTATCTCCGCTAAGTTCAATCAGATCCTCACGACCCCTCTCCGAAACCCACGCAGGCATCCTGCCTCCTCAGTGCGCTCACCAGAGTCGCCTTCCTAACTCGGCTTCTGATTCTTTTTTTTTCAACGTTTGTTTTTTTTTTTAATTTATTTTTGGGACAGACAGAGACAGAGCATGAACGGGGGAGGGGCAGAGAGAGAGGGAGACACAGAATCAGAAACAGGCTCCAGGCTCCGAGCCATCAGCCCAGAGCCCGACGCGGGGCTCGAACTCACGGACCGCGAGATCGTGACCTGGCTGAAGTCGGACGCTTAACCGACTGCGCCACCCAGGCGCCCCTCGGCTTCTGATTCTTTAACATACGAACGTCTTTCAAGGCAATATCCTCCTCATGACGCCGGAGTCCCGAAACTAACTTGCCAGCTTCACTCCTAGTTTCTGTCCTCCCCCAACCAAGACGTCCTCGAAACAGGCTGTCTGCATTTGTTCATGCTGCTTGCGTCCTCTTCCGCCCCACCAGGAAACCCTACCGTCTTCTGAGTGCCTTTGCCAAAGCACCTCCTTTCTGAAGCCTGCCCCGCCCCTGCAAGCACGTAATGTCGCTCCACGACGGCTGGGACTGCAGTTCTTGGCACTGGGCACGTGACCGTTTTCACATTTCTGTTTCCCGCCCCCCAAACTACAAGCCCCTCAAAGGCAGGCACGGAGCCTCGGTCATCATTATATTCTCAGGACCTTTTCCTTCATCTGAAACCCAAGGCAAGGCCATCACTAACTGCTGACCGCAGGAGCACCAAACGAGCGGCAGGAAGGGGAGTCCGCTCCACAGGCAGGGGACAACGGTCCCGAAATCAGAGCCCGAGACTGAGGCGGCAGACTGACCATACGGGCAAGACCCCCAGACTTGGGAGACGCTCCCCTCCTCCACCGCCACAAATCTCCTAACGGGGAGATGTCAACCGAAGCGTTGCCCTAAATCAAGTAAAAACTGCAAAGCGGTGTCCCTGTTCCAAATTTAGAGACCCCAGGCTATGGTGGCTCTGTTACAACCATGACACATTGGTAAATACGTGCAGGCTGCTGGCACAGGAGTGCAGAGTACAGGAGTACCCCAATCTTACACAAACATGCAAAATAATTCATTTAAAGCGGCTTGGGGAGCTCCCCTCTATTTGTGAGAAGGGGTGCTGCCTGATTCACGAAACATGTAATAAAGCCAATCAGATCTTCATAAATAAGTAAAACAGAATAAAGTGTGCTCGGTCAGCTCTACGGCAACAGCCAACAAGGTAGAAACAAGCCTAAGTCCAGCAACTGATGAGGGGATAAATAAAGCAGGACCCATCCGCATGATGGAAGGTCATTCGGCCACGACGGGGAATGAAGTGCTGCTTCCGGCTACAGCGCGGACGGACCTCGAACACATCCCGTGGGGTGGAAGAGGTCAGACGTGAAAGGTCACAGAGCGTAGGATCCCATCTACGTGAAATGTCCAGAAGAGGCAACTCCAGAGAGACAGAAAGGAGATTTAGTGGTGGCCAGGGGCTGGGAGGCTGGAGGGGAGAGGGGGAGTGGCTGCTAATGGGTTCCAGGTTTGACTCTGGGGGAGGGGGGTGGAATGTTCTGCAACTAGAGAGGGGCGGTGGCTGTCCAACAGTGAACGCACCAAATGCCGCTGAACTCCACACTTTAAAATGGCTAATTTTCGGTTTTGTGGATTTCACCTCAAAACGGTTAAAAAGTAAATTTTATGTCATGTGCTCTTTACCACAGACACACACACACATACCTCCCCCACACACACACACGCACACACAAGAGCTTGCTAGGATGTTTCAAGTAAGTTCTCCCTTTAAACCCCCTTCCTTCGACACCCACCGCCCCTTTCACACTGCCACTCTAGGCCCCTACTGGACAGCCTCTCCAGGCCTCAAAAGCCCACGCTAGACGATAAGAAACCAAATATAACGACAACGATCAGGGTCCTGACCGAGTCCCAGAGCTCACGTTCAGCGGGCCCAGGACGGGGCCGAATCACATCTGTAACTGCCGGGTGTCGCCGACGCCTGTGTGTGGCAGTGAGACCCGCTGCGGCCCACCAGCACTGCCTGCACTCTGTCCAGTGCCCCGGAGGGTCTTGGGAACCTTGAAGGTGGTCAACCAGGGTCCCTCTGGTCCCTCACACCCTACTGCCCACCTGCACGGTTCCAATTTAATATCTGACTCTCTGGGTGCTGTGCCTTTAAAGAGTTTTAAAATTGTGCTATGAAGAGTTGGGTTCTGGGGAGCAAGTTTTCTGGAATGTGCTGTTTGGCCCTCCATGTACAAACTATTGCAATAATAATAACCTTTCTTGTTCCTGCAAGAAAAAAACAAAAGAGTTGGGTTCTCTGAGAGAGGAGGCGGTGTGATCCCGGAGCTGATGTCTTCACCAGCATCACCCACGGTGCTGAGTCACCCCACTTATACTCACAGTGACTGGAAGAAAGTCCACAGTGACTACTCAGTTTTTGGGTTCAAGGCCACGTCTAGAGCGTCATGTGGAATCCTTGAGGTGCGCACTGGGTCTCACTTTGGGCCCTGTGTCCCCAGGGCCAGCACAGAAAGGTGCTCTAAAACAGTCGCCGTGACAGTGAGCAGGTGAGCAACGAATGCCCACAGCAAAGAAGGGGGCACACAGGGATGAGCAAGTTGGGTTTACGAGAGAGGCGAGCCAGAACGGGTCCAGGACCTCAGTGGCAGGCTGGCTTTCCGGAAAGATTGTGTAAGGCAGATGCCTCTGCCATTCAGTAATAGCACCTGGGCCCGGGGAGGCCGAAGATTGATGAGGAAGCCGCAGTGAGCATGTGCCTGGGCCCACGGTGCAGCGACCCCCACCTGCGGGAACATCCCCCATCTGCGGGAGCGGCCCCCACCCGCGGGAGCATCTCTCACCTGCGGGAACATCCCTCCCCTGCAGGAGCGGCCCTCACCTGTGGGACCATCTCTCACCTGCGGGAACATCCCTCACCTGTGGGAGCGGCCCTCA